>NC_063062.1:180000-432500 GCF_018812025.1 Megalobrama amblycephala
ACGCATGGCACAACACACACTTACATGCATGTCACACGCACAACGCACACGACACGCATGACACACACAACATGAACACGCATGATGCACACGCATGACACGCACATGCATGACACGCACTCACACTTACATGCATGTCACGCATAATGCACAACTCATGACGCACACACAACACAAGACACACACACTTACACGCATGTCACGCACAACACACACGGCGCACACTTACATGCATGTCACGCACACACACTTGCATGTCACTCACAACACGCATGACACACACTAACACGCATATCACGCACAACACGCACACACACTTACATGCATGTCACGCACAACACGCACACACACTTACGTGCATGTCACGCACAACACGCATACACACTTGCATGTCACTCACAACACGCATGACACACATACTAACACGCATATCACGCACAACACGCATACACACTTGCATGTCACACACAACAAGCATGACACGCATACTAACACGCATATCACGCACACACACTTGCATGCATGTCATGCACAACACGCATACACACTTGCATGTCACACACAACACGCATGACACACACACCAACACGCATATCACGCACAACACGCACACACATGCATGTCACACACAACATGCATGACATGCACAACACGCACACACACTTATACGCATGTCACGCACAACACGCACACACACTTACATGCATGTCACGCACAACACGCACACACATGCATGTCACACACAACATGCATGACATGCACAACACGCACACACACTTATACGCATGTCACGCACAACACGCATGTCACACACACACTTACACGCTTGTCATGCACAACACGCATATCACGCACAAAAATGTGTCACACACAACAAACAATACACATGCAAGGCACATGCACTCGACACTCAACGACACTCAAAACGCGTATGACACACACACAAGGAAAGAACAGCAGCACCTCAGAATGACACCACATGAGCGTGTGCAGCTCACATTCACCCCAAAACCAGAAGGAAAACAATTCTTTCATAAAAAACTAAGCCTGTTTGGAGACAATTCTTATTTCTGCAATGCTAAAAAATAACATTTTTATGATTGTAATGCAAAATAACCCAACAAAGTATAATTGAGCAAAAGGAGGAAAAAATATAAACTTTTGTAGGAGGAAAAAAGTATGTTTTTGCATTACTGTTATGAAAATTACATTTATACTATGTATTCCAGTGATTGTAATAATAATACAGTAACAGTATAATGATCAACACTGAGAAAAACAATCATTTTAAAAGTAAAACATCTGGACATTTAACATTAATGAAAACAATGTTGCTGACAAACAGGCTTAATTTTTCTAATACAAAATGCATCTTAAATTTTGATTATGAGGTGAAATATGACAGACACGTTTTCACAAGATATTTTAACAAAGTAGCGAGAGAGAAAAACAGCAGCGGAGGAAAAGACCAGCCCTCCTCACTGATGCCGAGCAGAACGGAGAACAAAAACAAAGAGGAGCAAATACTGATGCACACACACACACACACACACACACACACACACACACACACACACACACACTCATCCGTGTGTTCCTCCTCTCACGTCACTGATCACGAGATTGCGTCCAGATCAACAGTCCACGTCCAAATCCTCAAAAGAAGAGTGTTGTGCCACAGTAAAAGGTTTGGGTCAGTGATGCAGGGGCTCTGAATCGGCCCCGGGCCCCTCACAGGTACAGCTCTTTGGCTCTGATGTGCTGCAGCTTCTCACGCAGCAGACGGAACGAGGGCCGCCCCGCAGGATCCAGCGTCCAGCACTGCTTCATCAGGTCATAAACGGCAGCCGGACAGCCATCGGGAGCGTCCATCTTATAGCCCTTCTCCACCCGCGGCACCACCTCCTTCAGCGGCTGCGGAGAGACCGATAGAGCAAAGCTGAGACTGCCATCTAATGGACACATGTGGAACAGCAAACTACAGCAGCACTAGTGTCAGTTTACATCACTGTAACTGTAATATATATATATATATATATATATATATATATATGAAACATTTTGACATAAATTCTCATAAATTCCCACAAAAAAGAGCCCGATTGCAGCAACTTCCATTTTAATTACTAATATCTTGCACCAGTTTCCCAGAAAGTGATGATTTAGTTCTCTTGAACACGTGGGATGGAAACGGTGCTTTATTGACATATATTTTATGCCATATTCCAATTCAAGTTAAATTCACAATTTTGAATAGAAACATAGCTAAGTGAAATTCTTACAATTCTGGGGTACGGCACCCGTCCGAATGAGTAGATCTCCCACAGAAGAACGCCGTAACTCCACACGTCTGATTTGGTAGAAAACCTCTGCAAAGAAAAGAGCAAAATCTATTCATGACATGAAATTAGTACTAATGAGATTCTCAGGAAAGAACTAACAACACTCTTAGGAAAAAAGGTTCCTTGGGTTCTATATAGAACACTAGGGTTCTCGACTGAATTTTAAAGAACCCTTTATGCCAGAAAGGTTCTATAGAAGAAGAAATGTCTTAAATGATTAAATAATACTTTCATGTTTAACAGGTTATTTCAGTTTTTCTACTGTTAACGCATGTTTATGAGCTGCGTAATCAATAAAATTATATTAAAACTAAAAAAAAGAATTAAAACAACATTAAAACTATATCCATAAAATGATCACATGATGGGAAAAGGTTCTACATATGAAGCGCCCGACGGAACCCTTTAAGGTTCTACATATGAAGCGCCCGACAGAACCCTTTAAGGTTCTACATATGAAGCGTCTGACGGAACCCTTTAAGGTTCTACATATGAAGCGCCCGACGAACCCTTTAAGGTTCTACATATGAAGCGCCTGACGGAACCCTTTAAGGTTCTACATATGAAGCGCCCGACGGAACCCTTTAAGGTTCTACATATGAAGCGCCCGACAGAACCCTTTAAGGTTCTACATATGAAGCGCCTGACGGAACCCTTTAAGGTTCTACATATGAAGCGTCTGACGGAACCCTTTAAGGTTCTACATATGAAGCGCCTGACGGAACCCTTTAAGGTTCTACATATGAAGCGCCTGACAAATCCTTTAAGGTTCTACATATGAAGCGCCCGACGGAACCCTTTAAGGTTCTACATATGAAGTGTCTGACGAACCCTTTAAGGTTCTACATATGAAGCGCCCGACAGAACCCTTTAAGGTTCTACATATGAAGCGCCTGACGGAACCCTTTAAGGTTCTACATATGAAGCGTCTGACGGAACCCTTTAAGGTTCTACATATGAAGCGCCTGACAAATCCTTTAAGGTTCTACATATGAAGCGTCTGACGGAACCCTTTAAGGTTCTACATATGAAGCGCCTGACGGAACCCTTTAAGGTTCTACATATGAAGCGTCTGACGGAACCCTTTAAGGTTCTACATATGAAGCGCCTGACGGAACCCTTTAAGGTTCTACATATGAAGCGCCTGACAAATCCTTTAAGGTTCTACATATGAAGCGTCTGACGGAACCCTTTAAGGTTCTACATATGAAGCGCCTGACGGAACCCTTTAAGGTTCTATATATGAAGAGCCTGACGGAACCCTTTAAGGTTCTACATATGAAGCGTCTGACGGAACCCTTTAAGGTTCTACATATGAAGCGCCTGACAAATCCTTTAAGGTTCTACATATGAAGCGTCTGACGAACCCTTTAAGGTTCTATATATGAAGCGCCTGACGAACCCTTTAAGGTTCTACATATGAAGCGTCTGACGGAACCCTTTAAGGTTCTACATATGAAGCGTCTGACGAATCCTTTAAGGTTCTACATATGAAGCGTCTGACGGAACCCTTTAAGGTTCTACATATGAAGCGCCTGACGAATCCTTTAAGGTTCTACATATGAAGCGTCTGACGAACCCTTTAAGGTTCTATATATGAAGCGCCTGACGAACCCTTTAAGGTTCTACATATGAAGCGTCTGACGGAACCCTTTAAGGTTCTACATATGAAGCGCCTGACGAACCCTTTAAGGTTCTATATATGAAGCGCCTGACGAACCCTTTAAGGTTCTACATATGAAGCGTCTGACGGAACCCTTTAAGGTTCTACATATGAAGCGTCTGACGAATCCTTTAAGGTTCTACATATGAAGCGCCTGACGAATCCTTTAAGGTTCTACATATGAAGTGCCTGACAAATCCTTTAAGGTTCTACATATGAAGCGTCTGACGGAACCCTTTAAGGTTCTACATATGAAGCGCCTGACGGAACCCTTTAAGGTTCTACATATGAAGCGTCTGACGAATCCTTTAAGGTTCTACATATGAAGCGTCTGACGAATCCTTTAAGGTTCTACATATGAAGCGCCTGACGGAACCCTTTAAGGTTCTACATATGAAGCGTCTGACGAATCCTTTAAGGTTCTACATATGAAGTGCCTGACAAATCCTTTAAGGTTCTACATATGAAGCGTCTGACGGAACCCTTTAAGGTTCTACATATGAAGCGCCTGACGGAACCCTTTAAGGTTCTACATATGAAGCGTCTGACGAATCCTTTAAGGTTCTACATATGAAGCGCCTGACGGAACCCTTTAAGGTTCTACATATGAAGCGTCTGACGAATCCTTTAAGGTTCTACATATGAAGTGCCTGACAAATCCTTTAAGGTTCTACATATGAAGCGTCTGACGGAACCCTTTAAGGTTCTACATATGAAGCGCCTGACGGAACCCTTTAAGGTTCTACATATGAAGCGTCTGACGAATCCTTTAAGGTTCTACATATGAAGCGCCTGACGGAACCCTTTAAGGTTCTACATATGAAGCGCCTGACGGAACCCTTTAAGGTTCTACATATGACGCGCCTGACGGAACCCTTTAAGGTTCTACATATGACGCGCCTGACGGAACCCTTTAAGGTTCTACATATGAAGCGCCTGACGGAACCCTTTAAGGTTCTACATATGAAGCGCCTGACGGAACCCTTTAAGGTTCTACATATGAAGCGCCTGACGGAACCCTTTAAGGTTCTACATATGACGCGCCTGACGGAACCCTTTAAGGTTCTACATATGAAGCGCCCGACGAACCCTAAATGGTTCTATATGGAACTTTTTCTTCTTAGAATGCAGAGAAAAAGTCAATAATTCACATGCTTTAAATGCAAAATATGATCTATTGCACATGGATCTTCACTCTTCTGGAATGGAAAGATTAACAGATCAAAATCTTTAAATATTTTTCTTGAAATATTCAGGAAATCATGAAGCATTCTCTCATGTTTGCTGTGCTCTAAATCCTGATGTTTAGACTATCGTTGCGATATGGTTCAATGTTTCGCTCGGTACCTTCTCTCGCAGGGCCTCCGGCGAGGTCCATTTGACGGGAAGTTTGGCCGTGTCCTGAGTGGACGAGGCCTCCTTGGTCAGTCCAAAGTCACTGACTTTAGCAATGTTGTCGTCGGACACCAGGACGTTGCGAGCCGCCAGATCTCTGTGCACGAAGTTATTGGCCTCCAGATACTCCATGGCTTCACATACGTCACTGAGACACACAGACACAAACACTCTTAAAGATCCCAGCGGACAAACGTTTACCGCGGACATGTTTAATGAGACATTTACTCACAGGGAGAATTTAAGCAGACACTCGCCGCCCAGGACGGTCCGTCCTCGAGAGCGCAGGTAATCCACCAGACTGCCCTGTTTAACACACACATGATTACTTCAACCCTGTGAAGACCTGTCGCACACTATCTCCTACAGTCCTTCTGTCGTCTGCTTGATAGTTTAGACTTTTATAGCAAGTAAAAGTCTTTTAGTAATTGTGTTCACGTGTCTTTCTGCATTGAAATCTGTACTGATTCATATCAAGAACTAAAAACTAGAATAACTTTGATATTGTTAGTAATATTTCAACTGGACTGAAGCAGGTTTACTTGATTATCTGGAGAAACATCACTGACCTTGGCCATGTATTCAGTCACGATGCACAAACTGCCTCTTTCCTCCACGATCACACCCAATAACTGCACCAGGTTAGTGTGTCTCAGCTGACTGCAACACACACACACACACACACACACAGATTTAAAGTCACCATGAAATATGCCATGACAGGTTTACTACACAACTAGAATGCAACAGTGATCATGTGCTTTTATGCTCACGTCATGACTGAGGCTTCGGCGAGAAACGCCTGCGCCGTGGCGTCGTGTTTGATGCACTTCACGGCGACCTTCGTCCCTCTGTAATCTCCCACCATCACATCTGAACACAGACAATCATCTCATCTCACAGACCTTCATCATCAGAGACGCTCCGATCACATTCACTCAACACAACGTACCTCCGAACTCTCCTTTGCCGATCGCCTGTATGAGTTTGAGATCTTTCCTGTTCAGAGCCCATCCGCCTGCGAAGAACACAAACAATGAAAAGCGGTTCCTGGATTTACAGTGGATGATCCACACAGCAGATCCACGGACCTCAGTTTGCATTTTGAGATTTAATTTTAGAGACCTGCTGAGCTTCATCTTGCACTTATAGTCTTTATAGTCATATATGTTATGAGACTCACTCCTGGAGAACTCGTCCTGCGCCGCCACCGTCCCCTCCATCAGCTTGGGTTTGATGAGGCGTGTGCAAAGACCATCAGCGTCTTTAGTGTAGTGCTGAAAACACACACACACACACACACACACACACACGGATTAATATGCATTATCAGTTATAAACTCTTAACTGTCAGAGCACTTCCTGTGAACATGAGAGAGGAAACCGTGTGAGACTGTGGGTGGAAAATAAGGAGGACGGAGAGGAAGAGTGACAGACAACAGCCCAAGGGAGAAGTGCATGCTGGGATAGAGGTCACACACACACACATCTCACATGACTTAAGGCCGTTCACACTGACAGCAGCTTGACCTCTGTAGGTCAAAAGAACTTGTTTTGTTGGGATATTTCCAGTAAAAAGGAGGAGAAAGTGTTTGAACGAAAGTGCAGCAGCACAGAACATCATCATCACATGATCTCCACTGTTTTCTCTCTCATTGGCTGCAACTGCATCACGTTGTTGCTAATTTGCATATTTTTCATCTTCATTTTATATATATATATATATATATATATATATATATATATATATATATATATACACACACACAGTACAGTCCAAAAGTTTGGAACCACTAAGATTTTTAATGTTTTTAAAAGAAGTTTCGTCTGCTCACCAAGGCTACATTTATTTAATTAAAAATACAGTAAAAAACAGTAATATTGTGAAATATTATTACAATTTAAAATAACTGTGTACTATTTAAATATATTTGACAAAGTAATTTATTCCTGTGATGCAAAGCTGAATTTTCAGCATCATTACTCCAGTCTTCAGTGTCACATGATCCTTCAGAAATCATTCTAATATGCTGATTTGCTGCTCAATAAACATTTATGATTATTTTCAATGTTGAAAACAGTTGTGTACTTTTTTTTTCAGGATTCCTTGATGAATAGAAAGTTCAAAAGAACAGCATTTATCTGAAATACAAAGCTTCTGTAGCATTATACACTACCGTTCAAAAGTTTGGGCTCAGTAAGAATTTTTATTTTTATTTTTTTGAAAAGAAATTAAAGAAATGAATACTTTTATTCAGCAAGGATGCATTAAATCAATCAAAAGTGGCAGTAAAGACATTTATAATGTTACAAAAGATTAGATTTCAGATAAACACTGTTCTTTTGAACTTTCTATTCATCAAATAATCCTGAAAAAAAATATTGTACACAAATATTTTGTACAATTGTACACATTAAATGTTTCTTGAGCAGCAGATCAGCATATTAGAATGATTTCTGAAGGATCATGTGACACTGAAGACTGGAGTAATGATGCTGAAAATTCAGCTTTGATCACAGGAATAAATTACTTTGTGAAATATATTCAAATAGAAAACAGTTATTTTAAATTGTAATAATATTTCACAATATTACTGTTTTTACTGTATTTTTAATTAAATAAATGTAGCCTTGGTGAGCAGATGAAACTTCTTTTAAAAACATTAAAAATCTTAATGGTTCCAAACTTTTGGACTGTACTGTGTATATATATATATATATATATATATATATATATATATATATATATATATATATATATATATATATATATATATATATATATTGCTCCAATAAAAAGCAAAAAGTTTTTTAAAAAAGTTATTACACACACACACACATATATATACATATATATATATATATACATATATATATATATATATATATAATAACAAAGGTGAAACTTTTGTCTTCACATTTGTTTTGGCTTGTTTTTACAAGCAAAATAAAACAAAAGTTACAAAAAAAAGTTTCTCACTTTTATTTTTGATTTTTTTAAATATATTTTCAAACATTTTGCTTTTTTGTAATTTTTTTTTTTTAAAAAGCAAAAAAAGTTTCTCACTTTTTTATGATTTTTTAAAAATAAATTTTCTTTATTTTTTTCTTATTTTGTTTAATGTGCTCCTTTGTTATTTATTGAAAAGCAAAACAAATATCTAAAAAATGTTTTGCACTTTTATTTTTGATTTTTTTTACAAAAATATAGATTTCCTTTTTTTTTAGTTTTTGCTCCTTTGTTTTACAATTAAAAAAGCAAAATCAAAACAAAAAGTTTCTCACTTTTATTTTTTAAAATATATTTTATGTATATCGTATTTTTTGTTTAAAATTTGCCCCTTCGTTGTTTATTAAAAAGCAAAATAATTACAAAAAAAATTTCTCACCTTTGCTTGATTTTTAAAAATATATATTTTCCCTCTTTTATTTTTTATTTTTGGTCCTCTTTTTATTCATTAAAAAGCAAATTCAAAATAAAAAGTTTCTAATTTTTGTTTTTTTTTTAATATATTTTCTTTATTTTTTCTTAATTTAATTTTTTTTTTTAATTTCATGAGTTTATTAAAATCGCCTTCAGTAAAAATGTCAAAATCTAGATAAAACAATAAACAATAAAACTATCAAAACTGACGTGACATCTGTAATAAACTCGTTTAGATGATGATCATCTGAGTTTTACAGAAACACGGGAGCCAGAAGAAGACAGAATAATCTCTTAAATCACATTCATGAACAAACGACAAAACCAAGATGAGTGTGTGACGCTGATTCATGAGCAGCTTGTTTTGACACGCCGTCCAGAGAAAACCAGAAAAGAATGAGAAAATAAAAGGAGAGAATGTGAGGAATTCCTCAAACGTCACACACACTCACACACACACAAACACACACACACACTCACACACAAACACACACACTCACACTCACACACACTCACACGCACCTCCACCAGCTGCATGAGGTTGTCGAAGTATTCCTCCTCGTCGATGGACAGTTTCCCGCTGTGATAGATGATGCGATAATGCTCCACCTTCCCGTCACAGCTCACACACAGTGTGTAGTCGCCGGGGTAGTTGGTGCTCTCGCGCACCAGGAACAGCCCCGTCTCCGGCGGATACAGCAGCCGCTCCGCCTGGTCACGCGTGATCTTACCGTGAAACCACCTGACCAACAGAGAACCATTGAGATCGTTAAATTAACCCTCGACACAGTTGACATGCAAACCAGCAACCCGGGAAGGAAGTGAGGTCGTATCTCAGAAACTCCATATCGTTAGCCTGATAGCATAGGTCATTTTTTGGTCAGATTGTGACATCTGCCTTTGAAATATGATCTGGCCAATTATGCTATGAGGCTAACGATGTGCGTGTCACTGGCCGTATTAATATCAGCGCCACCTACTGGTCAGTGAAAGCAACTGTACTACAATATGTGTGTTAATCTGAAGAAGCATCACTGGTCTGTAATCAGTCAGCGATGATGTCACAGCTCTTCCCACGCACCACTGCATTTCACTTCTGCATTTCAGTGATTTACTGAGAAACCGGCTGAGTGACATTCATCAGAACAGGCTTCAGCACATGAAGAAAAAGGGAACTGTGGCTTCGAGGAAAACACAACCATCAGTGACTCTAAAGAAAGACCGAGTAACTAAACCGATGTTTTCCTGCCGAACACGGAGGTCAGAGGTCACTGATAGGAGGCTGCGGTGTCACAGGACAGTCTGATCGAGTCTCACAGCAAGATGATTGTTCGAATCAAATCAAGTTAGTAAAGAACAGCGCTGTGTTCGAGTGGAATCAGCTGACGCTGAGGATTCTGGGTCACACACACTTTGTACAAATCGATGTGTGTGTGGCGTCATGTACTCACGGCATCATACTGAGTTTTCCTCCAGATTTGACGCCCTCCCTCTTCTGGACATAGTTGGCAGGAATCGTCCCCTCTCGGCCAACGCTGTTCTTCGCTTTATACCAGTTTGGGTCCTTCGTTAATAAAGAAATCAATCAAAAACACTCACTGAAGATCATGAGCATGACATGAAAAGCATAAAAATGATCAAAAATGCTAGCAGGGAAAGAGTTAATACTATTTTTCTTACAACAATATAAACAAAAACAGCAATTATATAAGCTCTTCCAGTTTAATATTCATTTTCACCAGGAAAAGCTTTTTTACTCAAATATCTGCTGATGTGTCGCTCATGATGTTTGGAGACTTAAAGGGTTAGTTCACCCAGTAATGATAATTCTGTCATTAATTACTCTCCCTCATGTCGTTCCACACCTTCGTTCATCTTCAGAACACACATTAAGATATTTTTGATGAAATCCGAGAGACTCGTCCATAGACAGCAATATAATCAACACTTTCTAGGTCCAGAAAGGAACTAAAGACATCATTAAAACAGTCATGTGACTGCAGTGGATCAACCTTAATGTTATGAAGAGACGAGAATACTTTTTGTGCTCAAAAACAAAACAAAAATAACCACTTTATTCAACAATCTCTTCTCTTCTGTCATTATCTTACGCAGGTGACGCAGTAACACAATGAAGCTTCCGTGTTTACGTCCGAACACTGGCTCAGTATTGGCCAAAGCTGATCATGTGATCAGCACGACGCATGCAGGAGCCGGCCAATAATGAGTCGCCGTGAACCTGGAAGCGCTGGACGTAAACAACGTATGAAAATGACACAGAAGAGAAGAGATTGTTGAATAAAGTGGTTATTTTTGTTTTGTTTTTGCGCACAAAAAGTATTCTCGTCTCTTCATAACATTAAGGTTGAACCACTGCAGTCACATGACTGTTTTAACGATGTCTTTAGTTCCTTTCTGGACCTTGAAAGTGTTGATTATATTACTGTCTATGGACGAGTCTTATCAAAAATATCTTAATTTGTGTTCTGAAGATGAACGAAGGTCTTACAGGTGTGGAACGACGTTAGAGTGGTGCACATGACATCAGCTGGTTCCTGATTGGCTGTTACCTTGGTTACGCCGATGATGGTCAGCAGGTCTCCTTTGCAGAAGGGAAGGTCCTGCTCGGTGCTGCCCTGGAAATTGTACTTGGCCACACACTCGGTGCCGGGCGGCCATGCTGCCTGTGAGAGGAACGACCAATCAGCGCTCAATGAATCATTTTACTAAACATTGCGTCATGCTCAGGATCATTTCGTTCCTTCTTCAGGTGTGACGTGTGTGTGTACCTGTAGAGCAGACATGCTGAGCGATGCTGAGACTCTGAGCGTCACACGCTGACGACAACCATCAGAGCTGAAGAGACAAAACACACACATTCAGTCAATACACTCGTGTGTGTGTGTGTGTGTGTGTGTGTGTGTGTGTGTGTGTGTGTGTACAGACTCCAGCTGTAACAGAACCGCAGGGTCAAATCAGACGTTTAATGCAGTAAACATTGTTGATGGAGAACAAATAACAGCATGAAGCAGAAACGTCACTCTGATGTGAAATCCATCATGACGAGAAACACGACGCCCCTCAAACCATCCAGAACAGGAAGTGAAAACAAGAAAAAAACCTCTGAGAATAGCAATGACACAGATTTTCCATCAAACTGCAGCGTAAAAGTGTGTGTGTGTGTAAATGTTTCTTGAGCATCAAATCATCACATTAGAATGATTTCTGAAGGATCATGTGACACTGAAGACTGGAGTAATGATGCTGAAAATTCAGCTTTGATCACAGGAATAAATTACATTTTACAATATATTCACATAGAAAACAGCTGATTTACATTGGAATAATATTTTGTGATTTTTACTGTATTTTTGATCAAATAAACGCAGCTTTGATCACAGGAATAAATTACATTTTACAATATATTCACATAGAAAACAGCTGATTTACATTGGAATAATATTTTGTGATTTTTACTGTATTTTTGATCAAATAAACGCAGCTTTGATCACAGGAATAAATTACATTTTACAATATATTC
Organism: Megalobrama amblycephala; assembly: GCF_018812025.1. Taxonomy (NCBI): domain Eukaryota; kingdom Metazoa; phylum Chordata; class Actinopteri; order Cypriniformes; family Xenocyprididae; genus Megalobrama; species Megalobrama amblycephala. The sequence continues at coordinate 192,366 of NC_063062.1, forward strand.
ACATAGAAAACAGCTGATTTACATTGGAATAATATTTTGTGATTTTTACTGTATTTTTGATCAAATAAACGCAGCTTTGATCACAGGAATAAATTACATTTTACAATATATTCACATAGAAAACAGCTGATTTACATTGGAATAATATTTTGTGATTTTTACTGTATTTTTGATCAAATAAATGCAGCTTTGATCACAGGAATAAATTACATTTTACAATATATTCACATAGAAAACAGCTGATTTACATTGGAATAATATTTTGTGATTTTTACTGTATTTTTGATCAAATAAACGCAGCTTTGATCACAGGAATAAATTACATTTTACAATATATTCACATAGAAAACAGCTGATTTACATTGGAATAATATTTTGTGATTTTTACTGTATTTTTGATCAAATAAACGCAGCTTTGATCACAGGAATAAATTACATTTTACAATATATTCACATAGAAAACAGCTGATTTACATTGGAATAATATTTTGTGATTTTTACTGTATTTTTGATCAAATAAACGCAGCTTTGATCACAGGAATAAATTACATTTTACAATATATTCACATAGAAAACAGCTGATTTACATTGGAATAATATTTCACCGCATTGGCGAGCAGAAGAGACTCTTTCAAAAACATCATACATTGTAATGTAGTTGTAATATGTTGAACTGGAGAGTTCAGCGGCTGCTGAATGACTGAAGTGAAATATGTAAATGTGACCTTACTGAACATGCAAACGAGTGTACGGTCAACACAGCAGAAGTGAAGCGGAGCGACACACTTTCACACGCAGCGCTTCAGATCCGCCTCCCATTCCTTCAAATCAAATATTAATGTTCGGATTCATCTCAGAGCTTAAGCTCTTTACTGATCCCTGAGGAGAACATGAGCAGGAAAACACGCTGCTGACTGAAGATGAACCGCGTTTGGATCTTCATTAATGCCTCTGAATCTCTCGAAGAAAACAGTCGGCTCTGAACACACTCCGTCTGAGAATCAGTGAAGTGCATTAATATCCCATCATTCATAGAGCATAAAGATCACATTCATCTGAAGAGCGTGCACACACTCAAACACAGATCAGTGTGTGTGTGTGTGTGTGTGTGTGTGTGTGTGTGTGTGTGTGTGTGTGTGTGTGTGTGTGTGTGTGTGTGTGTGTGTGTGTGCATACATTACTGCATCTGTGTAACAGAGAGAGAGGAGAAAGCGCAGTGGATTCCCTAAATAGACGTGAGAAGAAAATCATCTATTGAGCTGCGAAAGCAGATGCAGAATGAGTGAGAGATTACTGCAATAATTAAAAAGAGACGAGCGTGCGTGTGTGTGTGTGTGTGTGTGTGTGTGTGTGTGTGTGTGTGTGTGTGTGTGTGTGGTAGTGTTTTACACAGTATAAAACATTAAGAATAAAAAGAAGGTGAAAGAAAGCACCAGATGCAGCGCGGCGTCATCAACCAAATAAAAACAGTAAATCTGTTGAATTCATTCGCTGTTTTCTGTCATACAGTGTGAGATATGAGCATCTCTCAGCATTAACTGCTGTTCAGGTGTTTCATGTTTTCAGTGAATAATTCAGCTGAACTCTGAATAATTCAGAGAGCTGCACTTTAAAAATAGAGCTCAGCTGTGTCCGTCCACTTCTGGAAGTATTTTTTCCCATAGGGATTATTTTTTTTAAAAAGTCTTTGTGAAAGCGTTATAAGCCATGAACCAAACCAACCAGCTCTGAGGAGAATCACAACGCTAAACTATTTGAAAACAGAACAAAAAGTCAAAAGTACAAGAGCTTTAGTGAGGAAAAGAACTACAATCCCATGAAGCATTGCGAATAGAAATACAAAACTACTCATTTACAAATGTTGATTATATAAGAACAAGTTAATCGCAAAATATGCACTTACATCATTCGCAGTGCTTCATGGAGTGGGTGGAGCTAACAAGATCTTTTGGCGATTTTTGCTCGTTTCGACTCTCTGATTGGTGGAATTTTCTGCTCAGCATTATGGGTAATGTAGTTTCTCACCACGATTTCCGCTGTTAAACACGATTATTTTAAAAATATGTTGAAATAATAATGCAGGCTGACGACTTCAACAGAAGCAAATACTACTGACGAACAACCTCGTAGCTCACAGAATAGGCATGTGACGGAATCAAATTTTCATGTTCACGGTATACGGTATGATCACGATATTGAAATAAGTTGAAAAAAAGTGTTGTCATAGTATAACAGGTTTAAGAACTCTTTCTGTAATAAAAATAACTCTGAATATGTTTAAATACAACAATATAATACACAAGAAATATATAAAGTAACATTTTCAAACAGATTAAAGTGCAAAAGAATTAGGCTATAAAGAACAACAGGAAACACTTTACAATAATATCTCATTATTTAATGCATTAACTAAGATTGAGCAACAGCTACATTTGTTACAGAAAGTGTTATTTTTTGTTAATGTGAGTTAAGAAACAACTGATCATTGTTAGTTTGATCTCAGCTCCATTAAATAAGTTCTGTTGATTTTAATAATGTTATTAAACAGTAACTAAGAAATTAACATGAACTAAGAATAAATAATGCTTTATAAGTATTTTTCATGGTCAGTTTGGTAATAATGAATTAACATGTTAACTAATGAAGCCGTACGTCTCAAAGATTTACTGAACAATAACAAATAATCCAATCATGTTGTAGTCCAGATTAAAATATAAAAATGTTTAAGTTTGAAGATAAATAACCTATTAAGTCTTTAAGTATTTGGTGCTGTGATGAACAACATTGAGATTACAAAAAAATGAATGTCTGTTTGAAGCATTTTAAAAACTTCACTAGGGCAGCTGCTTTGTTTGCTGGATTTCCGGGGTAACCGCTGCATTTCTGCTGTTCCATCAGCGCCCTCTGCTGTCAGAGAGTGAACGTGCACTTTCATTCAGCGCGTCTCCTTCACTCGTTCTGTCATGTGCTTCTCATGCATGTTGGGCTTGTTTACATCTGAGCGCATGTTCTTTTGACGCAGAATACAGCGGTGTTGTGCACTTTATACGGTTGATGGGGAAAGTATTCTTAAATGCATTATAAAAATTTGAATAATTGGTAATTAATTATGGTATTATTTATGGTATTTTGAAATGCCCAACAATATTGTGCATATTCATTATCGTGATATATCACATTACCGAATATCGGCTTCTACTTTAAATGTCTACTTAAGTCTATTTTAAATGTTTAAATGAGTGGAGTTTTTGCTTTAAAAGGTTCTTTATTGTCATCAAAAAACAGTGACACATTTGCTCTGTTTGTGTCAATGTCTTCATTATCAGGGTTTGTTTAATGTAAATGGACTAGACTCAAACTGCGGCAGATATTGAGGCGCAGTGATTTATGCAACGTGGAACACAGATAGAATCACAGAATCCAGTCATGGAAATGGAAGTAACTCTAGTTTGTCAAATTTCGGATGCATAAATCAGACGTAGGGCGTGAATATGAAAGACTGCTGTGTAAATCTGAGACACAAACTCAAGCACGCGTGACGCTCGTCTCATGAACGTCATCTCCAGAGTCTCTTCAGCAGCGTTTCACCTGAGAAAACTCAGATTCACACACAAACTCAAGAAACGAAACACTCCAACAGTGATCAGACAGGAAACACCTTCAACAAACTGATTATTTGCATTCTGCTGCTCATGTTCTCATTTCTCTGAAGCTCCAGTAACCGACAGGAAAAGATTTCAGCTGCAACAATCCGTGCACAGATCCAGAAACCGACACTCTCAGAACAGAACAGAGAGAGATCAGACACAGAGATTGGATAACCGATGGGCATCAAGGTTAAAGACGAAACAGCAGAAGGTCAGAGAAAGTATCGTCCATCCGCCCCGAGAGGCTCCAGATAAACCCCTGACACTGGAGATGATCTGCATGAAAAATCATCAAATGAAAGCGGATCAGATAACTCCAGTTAACCGCGACAAAAATGACTCGAGCAGCAGAATCCCGAGAGATCCAGCAAACATCTGAAAGCATCAGATGAACGAATCAATCTGCTTCAGAGATTCACGACTCGCTCGCTTCACTACAAACTCAATCCCAGTCCGTCTGCTCTCAAACCGTGCCACTCATTTCCCTCAAACACAACTTTAACAAATGAACAAACGAAACTTTATTGCAGAATTCTGGATCAAGTGAGAATAACACTCTTTCTCCCTTGATTCTGAATAGACAACTAAACAAATTAGCATGTAATTTACAAGAGGCCCTGACAAAATGTTAATTGCATGAATTGAATGAATGACTCAATGACTCAGTCAAAGACTTCACATGCTTCATTACTGGATGAATCAGTGTTTTTGAACAAATCTCCTGAATGAATGATTCAATGACTCACTCAAAGACTTCACATGCTTCATTACTGGATGAATCAGTGTTTTTTAACAAATCTCCTGAATGAATGATTCAATGACTCACTCAAAGACTTCACGTTTCATTACTGGATGAATCAGTGTTTTTGAACAAATCAATAGAATGAATGATTCAATGACTCAGTCAAAGACTTCACATGTTTCATTACTGGATGAATCAGTGTTTTTTAACAAATCTCCTGAATGAATGATTCAATGACTCACTCAAAGACTTCACATGCTTCATTACTCGATGAATCAGTGTTTTTGAACAAATCTCCTGAATGAATGATTCAATGCCTCACTCATAAAGACTTCACATGCTTCATTACTGGATGAATCAGCGTTTTTGAACAAATCTCCTGAATGAATGATTCAATGACTCACTCAAAGACTTCACATGCTTCATTACTGGATGAATCAGTGTTTTTTAACAAATCTCCTGAATGAATGATTCAATGACTCACTCAAAGACTTCACGTTTCATTACTGGATGAATCAGTGTTTTTGAACAAATCAATAGAATGAATGATTCAATGACTCAGTCAAAGACTTCACATGTTTCATTACTGGATGAATCAGCGTTTTTGAACAAATCAATAGAATGAATGATTCAATGCCTCACTCATAAAGACTTCACATGCTTCATTACTGGATGAATCAGCATTTTTGAACAAATCTCCTGAATGAATGATTCAATGACTCACTCAAAGACTTCACATGCTTCATTACTGGATGAATCAGCATTTTTGAACAAATCTCCTGAATGAATGATTCAATGACTCACTCAAAGACTTCACATGCTTCATTACTGGATGAATCAGTGTTTTTGAACAAATCAATAGAATGAATGATTCAATGACTCAGTCAAAGACTTCACATGCTTCATTACTGGATGAATCAGCGTTTTTGAACAAATCTCCTGAATGAATGATTCAATGCCTCACTCATAAAGACTTCACATGCTTCATTACTGGATGAATCAGCGTTTTTGAACAAATCTCCTGAATGAATGATTCAATGACTCACTCATAAAGACTTCACATGCTTCATTACTGGATGAATCAGCGTTTTTGAACAAATCTCCTGAATGAATGATTCAATGACTCACTCATAAAGACTTCACATGCTTCATTACTGGATGAATCAGTGTTTTTTAACAAATCTCCTGAATGAATGATTTAATGACTCACTCAAAGACTTCACATGCTTTATTACTGGATGAATCAGCGTTTTTGAACAAATCAATAGAATGAATGATTCAATGACTCACTCAAAGACTTCACATGCTTCATTACTCGATGAATCAGTGTTTTTGAACAAATCTCCTGAATGAATGATTCAATGCCTCACTCATAAAGACTTCACATGCTTCATTACTGGATGAATCAGCGTTTTTGAACAAATCTCCTGAATGAATGATTCAATGACTCACTCAAAGACTTCACTTCACATGCTTCATTACTGGATGAATCAGCGTTTTTGAACAAATTTCCTGAATGAATGATTCAATGCCTCACTCATAAAGACTTCACATGCTTCATTACTGGATGAATCAGCGTTTTTGAACAAATCTCCTGAATGAATGATTCAATGACTCACTCAAAGACTTCACACGCTTCATTACTGGATGAATCAGTGTTTTTGAACAAATCTCTTGAATGAATGATTCAATGACTCACTCAAAGACTTCACATGCTTTATTACTGGATGAATCAGCGTTTTTGAACAAATCAATAGAATGAATGATTCAATGACTCACTCAAAGACTTCACATGCTTCATTACTCGATGAATCAGTGTTTTTGAACAAATCTCCTGAATGAATGATTCAATGCCTCACTCATAAAGACTTCACATGCTTCATTACTGGATGAATCAGCGTTTTTGAACAAATCTCCTGAATGAATGATTCAATGACTCACTCAAAGACTTCACTTCACATGCTTCATTACTGGATGAATCAGCGTTTTTGAACAAATTTCCTGAATGAATGATTCAATGCCTCACTCATAAAGACTTCACACGCTTCATTACTGGATGAATCAGTGTTTTTGAACAAATCTCTTGAATGAATGATTCAATGACTCACTCAAAGACTTCACATGCTTTATTACTGGATGAATCAGCGTTTTTGAACAAATCAATAGAATGAATGATTCAATGACTCACTCAAAGACTTCACATGCTTCATTACTCGATGAATCAGTGTTTTTGAACAAATCTCCTGAATGAATGATTCAATGCCTCACTCATAAAGACTTCACATGCTTCATTACTGGATGAATCAGCGTTTTTGAACAAATCTCCTGAATGAATGATTCAATGACTCACTCAAAGACTTCACATGCTTCAATACTGGATGAATCAGCGTTTTTGAACAAATCTCCTGAATGAATGATTTAATGACTCACTCAAAGACTTCACATGCTTCATTACTGGATGAATCAGTGTTTTTGAACAAATCTCCTGAATGAATGATTCAATGCCTCACTCATAAAGACTTCACATGCCTCATTACTGGATGAATCAGTGTTTTTGAACAAATCTCCTGAATGAATGATTCAATGACTCACTCAAAGACTTCACTTCACATGCTTCATTACTGGATGAATCAGCGTTTTTGAACAAATTTCCTGAATGAATGATTCAATGCCTCACTCATAAAGACTTCACATGCTTCATTACTGGATGAATCAGCGTTTTTGAACAAATCTCCTGAATGAATGATTCAATGACTCACTCAAAGACTTCACACGCTTCATTACTGGATGAATCAGTGTTTTTGAACAAATCTCTTGAATGAATGATTCAATGACTCACTCAAAGACTTCACATGCTTTATTACTGGATGAATCAGCGTTTTTGAACAAATCAATAGAATGAATGATTCAATGACTCACTCAAAGACTTCACATGCTTCATTACTCGATGAATCAGTGTTTTTGAACAAATCTCCTGAATGAATGATTCAATGCCTCACTCATAAAGACTTCACATGCTTCATTACTGGATGAATCAGCGTTTTTGAACAAATCTCCTGAATGAATGATTTAATGACTCACTCAAAGACTTCACATGCTTCATTACTGGATGAATCAGTGTTTTTGAACAAATCTCCTGAATGAATGATTCAATGCCTCACTCATAAAGACTTCACATGCCTCATTACTGGATGAATCAGTGTTTTTGAACAAATCTCCTGAATGAATGATTCAATGACTCACTCAAAGACTTCACTTCACATGCTTCATTACTGGATGAATCAGCGTTTTTGAACAAATTTCCTGAATGAATGATTCAATGCCTCACTCATAAAGACTTCACATGCTTCATTACTGGATGAATCAGCGTTTTTGAACAAATCTCCTGAATGAATGATTCAATGACTCACTCAAAGACTTCACACGCTTCATTACTGGATGAATCAGTGTTTTTGAACAAATCTCTTGAATGAATGATTCAATGACTCACTCAAAGACTTCATGTTTCATTACTGGATGAATCAGCGTTTTTGAACAAATCTCTTGAATGAATGATTTAATGACAAACACATTTGTTTATCAGTCACTTGTCGCCACCTACTGGTGTATCGATGTAATGATACAATCTTTATTTCAAGTGTCAAGTTACTTTCAAAATGTGATTTGCTCTATTTTGCTCTATCACTACTGTAGACATCAGTGTTTATATCTGAAATATAAACTTACCACAGTTCTTCTGTTATAATCTGAATTATCATAACAATGAAATAATGATACTGTGTGTTTGAAAAGACTGTTTGTGAATCTGTTTCAGACCTATACATGACAACGGCTCTCTCTGCATCAGAACACAGATCTAAAACTTGTCAAAGGTTTAATAGTCAGAGCCGAACCGCTGTTGTCATTTAGGAATAAGATCGAGTAGGCGTTTGAATCGAGATTGCGATCTTTTAACGATTAATCGTGCAGCTCTAAGTTATCGTAAAGTGTGAAGCTTCTGCACAGAGAATCCAAACAACACTGAACCTTTCATTGTATGGGAAAAAACAAAAACAATGAAGCACTGAAGAACAGAAGAAAGTCAATCAGGTAAGAGAATTAGGGACACCAGCACATTCATTCATTCGTTCAGACACAGTGAGACGGAAGTGACCTTCAGCGGTCAGTGATGGACCGTTATCTTCAGCTCATTAATTCAAATGAACATGATCATCTGTGGACATTTGAATAGAGCGGCATGAACACGCTTCAGTGTGAGCGAGAGAAACCAGACCCGCCGATGCAAATGAGCGGAGCCAATGACATCAGCGCTGGAAATAAACACTGACCGTAACGCTCATGATGCAACCGCCACTTCCTGCTGATTCTGATGATGTTCAGTTTACAGGCTGATGTTGCTGCAGCTGCTCATGTTTCTACTTCCTGTTCACACACACACACACACACACACACACGGGGCGGCGTTCCCTAGAGGAGTGTGACGACATCGGCTTTCTGTTCACACTGATGATCAAGAGTCACACTGGATTACAGACATCAGAATCAAAACACGAAACTGAATCAACCCTGATCTGAATAATGATTCTATCGTCTTAAAACTTGTTTATTTTCATTAGATTTTATGGAGAAAAGTTATGAGAAGATGGATGATAAATAATTCAGATTGGTCTCTATTTCTATGTGACAAATCGAATGTAAATGAGTGTCACTGATCATGTGACTCTTGGATTTACATTCATAACTCTATTTGTAAATATGTGCCGCTCTCAAAGATTTTAATGTGTTTTGGGTTTTAAAAAGATTTTTCCAGTTCATTTCTCATTAACACAACTTGACAAAATTATTCAAAGATATTTTCTTCTATTACTGGAGTTTTGCATTAAAGAGACAGTTTAGCAAAAACAAAAGCGTCCCAAACCTGTTTGAATTTCTTTCTTTGGTGGACAAAAAACTCTGAGGCATTTTTAAAAAGAAAAAAAAAATCTTTTGTATTCCACAGAAAAGATAAATGTGTATATATATATATATTTGTTTAACCACTGTGGTAACAAATGTTCAGACATGTTCTATTGTGTTACACAGTTGATTTAAGTTTAAGTTATATTGTAATATTTGATAGCATTATAATATTTTATATTTTCTTCTATTATACAGATGTTTTTATTATTGTTATATGTATGCTTTGGCAATATTGTATTATTTACAGTCATGCCAATAATGCAGTTTTGAATTTGAATTGAATTGAATTGATAAAGTCATACAGGAGCTGACAGTAAATGATGATTTTAGAGGAACTATCGCTTTAAGACACTTCATTACCACAAGAGACATGAATGAAGCAGTGAAATTCATGATGCAACAGCATTTCTGCTTGCATCAATGACCAACCAGTGACCAAACGCCAACATATATGTGTCTGTGTGTCTGTGTGTGTGTGTGTGTGTGTGTGTGTGTGTGTATTAGATTGAAGACTCTCTTCAGAGCGGCACGGCTGACCATGCGTGGAGCAGATGGAGGCGCCCACTGAGTTCATGCCGGTCATCAGGCCACAATGCTGCTATTCTACTGGAAACACACACACACACACACACACACACACACACACACACACACACACAGCTGCAGAATGGCTGTCACTACACTGATGTACTAATCAGTCGATAACGGAGCACTACGATGGTATTACTAATGCATGTGAGTTTGGTTTATCAGCTCTAGGGTCTGTATCAGCGTCTCTGAAGGACGAAACCTTGAAGTCAGTTCTGCTCACATTAAAACTCTTATGCTGGAAATCTGGTGTTCCGGGTCAAAAATGACCTGCTTTTTAAATTATTAAAGTTTTATCATCAAGTACTGCATTCAATCTTTCGTCATATCAACTTGTTTTCTTTCAGTCAGCACAGATTTTAGGATCTTTTGGATCTGATTGATCGTAAGCCTCATTGATCTGAGCTCGTGTTTTTGAGTGAAAAACATTCAAGCTTTTACAACTTTAAAGAACCGAGGAGCGTGATGCTGACGATCAATCAGATCCAAAAGATCCTCACACCTGTGCTGACTGAGAGAAAACAAGCTGATAAAAAGATCGAATGCAGTATTTGATGATATTATTGAGAGATTTACAAGCCATTTAAAAGCAAGTTCGTTTTTGACCCAGAACACCACGAGTGTGACGAGGTGGGGAAAACCCAAAAACCACAAAAATTATCAACTTCCACAAAAATGTTTGTTACACCCTGTGTGAGTAACATCAGTTTTAGTCCAGTCTGACAACATTAACTTTAAAGGGTTAGTTCACCCAAAAACGTCATTAATTACTCACCCTCATGTCGTTCCACACCCGTAAGACCTTCATTCATCTTCAGAACACAAATTAAGATATTTTTGATGAAATCTGAGCGGTATAAGGTCCAGAAGGGAACTAAAGACATCGTTAAAACAGTCATGTGACTGCAGTGGATCAACCTTAATGTTATGAAGAGACGAGAATACTTTTTGTGCGCAAAAACAAAACAAAAATAACCACTTTATTCAACAATCTCTTCTGTGTCATTCTCATTCGTTGTTTACGTCCAGAGCTTCCAGGTTCATCGTCAGAACGCCGACTCATTATTGGCCGGCTCCTGCGTCAGCGTCACACACGTCACATGATCAGCTTCAGCCAATACTGAGCCGGCATCCGGACGTAAACACAGAAAACCTGTTTTGTTTTGTTTTTGCACACAAAAAGTATTCTCGTCTCTTCATAACATTAAGGTTGAAGCACTGCAGTCACATGACTGTTTTAACGATGTCTTTAGTTCCTTTCTGGACCTTGAAAGTGTCATATTCCTCTCAGATTTCATCAAAAATATCTTAATTTGTGTTCTGAAGATGAACGAAGGTCTTACGGGTGTGGAACGACATGAGGGTGAGTAATTAATGACGTTTTTGGGTGAACTAACAGTATTTTAAGACTCACACAAATCTGAGCGTCTTCATCTACAGCTTCAGTGATTTAAACGTGAAACACTTTCTGTGGAAAAACATCAACCGTTTCTGAGATTCACTAATGCGAAGCGTAAAGGACTCCATCTGACGGCACGTCACGGACCAGATCCGGCTGAATCTCCCGCTGTGATCCACCTGTCAATCAGAGCGCCGGCGGCCGCAGGGGTCGAACCCTCGCGCAGCTAATGGAGTTAATCGATGCGCTCGACCGTCAGAGAACACCACGAACATCATGTGATGCTGCTGCTGCTGGAGAGACTAAAGACGCTGAGATTCAAATCACATTCAAACAAACTTCGCAACACAAAACAAATGAAGCCTGAACTAAAGCTTGATCTGGAATTTCCCAGGTTTCTGCATGACTGAATGAAACAGACGAGCGCTCTTCCAAAAGCCGGCCGTCCCAGAATCCTCGGGTCGGGTCTGTTGGCACACGGGCGTCAGACGTGACAGACGGTCTCACACTGCTGCTGTCTGGCTCTTTAAACTCCTCTCACACACACACACACACACACTGACGCATACACAGCCAATAAACACAACAATTAAAGAGGTACCAAATAGATCCTGGTGGGTTTTCCAAAGTATTCTATGGAGTGCAATGCAAAAATCATGGCATATAACAGATTGTTTTTGGTTTATGTACTATAATATGGCAATATTAGACAACATTCATGTTACAGTTGCATGAAAATACCATTTTTCCATGGTATATGACTATGGGATAATCACTCATTCAGAGATGCAACATCTGAGATTGTGTTATGCAAATGAGCCGTGCATTATTATTAATACAGATGAATGATGATGTTGAGAGAACCACGCCTGCATGAACTGCAAAACTCCACATGCACATCATCATCATCATCATCATCATCATAATCTGTGATTATTTCATGCACTGCAGTCTTCAGAAATGCATGTGTGCAATTAATCACTTGTGCGCGCGCACGCACACAGCAGATCAGCTGACAGCGAATGCTCAATAATCAATGTGAAATGAGATCTGATGATAGATGCAAATGTGTCGGTGAGCGCGACTCTCGCATGAACTCACCCGGCGGAAGATCACACAGAAGCGGCCGATGCTCCTCTGCTGGCTCGAGCTCTGGAGTGTTCCGAGCATCCAGTTGTTCTGGGTCTGAGATCAGACTGTCCGAATCGGGCCTGAAGATGAAGAGGAAATGAAACGAAATGAAAATGTCGCTGCGCTTCGACGCGGCGCTCGAGATTCCAGCGCTTCCACTCCGAATCACTGCAGCTCCGGCGCGTGACGTCACGAGTGAGACGCACAGCAGGGGGCGCTAGTCAGAAAATAAAATATTATTTATAATAATAATAATTATGTAATTTTTGAATGACAATAACAATTCACAAGATTGAACCAACAAGAATAGAACATCAAAACATTTTTTTTTATATCAACAACAAATAAATAAAATAAAAATAGCACACAAAATAAAAACCAAAAGCCAGAGAAATAAAAAAAAAAAACATTATGAGATTTTTATTTTCTGTTTTTGTTTTGTGTGCCCGTCATAGATATAACATACGAAATATAGTCTACAAAAATGCATTTATGTAAATTTCAGAAAGTATTGATCAATTATGTATTATGAAGAACATCACGAGTAAGATTTTTTTGCATTCATAGCTAAAGAACCTGGAAATTAATTGTATTTATTATTATTTAATTGACTTGTAATCTGTTCATATTTTAAACATTTGATTTAATATTCATAGAATTTCTATATTTATCATTTTTAGAGTACATTCTGTATAATATAATGCTATAACACTCATATAATCTGAAACTTTATTGAACTGAATGTAAAAACACCACGGATACATTTTAAATCATTCTAATTCTAAACTCTACATATTTAATATTCTACTAAAACAATATTATATATACAAGCTTACAATAAAACAATAAATGCAACCAATCAGAGGCTCATTTATCACGTGACGTTGAGCGAACGCGGAAGCAGCGTTGAAGTGGAATCGCTCGACTCCCGAAACACTCTTGAGCTTCCAGCGCCGCCTTTGCGCATGCGCGGAAGCTCCAGGCCACACCGCGGCGCCGGGAGGCTCCGTGTCACCGATACGCTTCAAAACTGAGCAGAATCGATCACTTTGACCACATGATGGACTGCAGAAACGCACCGTGTCAAGGTTCGCCGCTGGCGCGCTCAGAAACACCGAAAGGTTTTGTTCAGTAGATCATGGAGTGACATTAGAGAGATTAGCGACATCTGCTGGTGACAGAAACGAACAGCAGCACATTCCCGCCACATAAGAGAGAAAAAAAGTCACAATTATGAGATAAAAATAAAATTATGACAGAGCTCAAAAGAGTCGTTCAATAAGAATCAAATCAAAGTGATTCTCCTCTGATGAATGAATCTGTGTAGCAGCTTTCAGGTGAACTTTAATACAAAACTAGTAATGCAGAACATAATTACTCTAAAATACATTTGAATTGACAAAGATGTGAAATCATTCTTAATAAACTAAAACACAAACCTAAACTCAAGACTCAGTGTGATGTTTTGACACATTAAAGCACATGAAAAACACTCTTCATTACAGTGAAAGTAAACTGTGATAATATAACAGACACAATAACTAAGTGAATCCCTGATATTTATTTATCATTTTATACATATTTACCCCCAAATTCTCAACACAGTAATGCACAAACCAAAACAATGACATACGACTTAAAATGTATGCTGAATTAAATAAATATGACTATAGCATGTGATGTTGGTGTTGTTTGTATGTCCAGCAGAGGGAGACACTGGATCACTGACAGATAAATTCAAATAACCTCCCAGATCACTGATGTTCAGTTTGTGTGTCACCTTTATCGCTGCACATCTGTGTCTGCTGCTGTGGTGCAGGAACAGAATGAGCTTCACCTCCTGACGCCCTGACATACGTGACCCTCGGCACACGCTTACAGAGCTCAACATGACAAACAGCATTCTTAATTCATGTTCCTAGTTGTATTGATTCATCAGTGACATTATTCTTTAGAAATGTATCATGTGTGTCTAAATCGTCCTAATGAGAGTTTGAGTGGACAAAGACTCTCCAAGAATCACAGCTGGAGAAGTGCCGAGATTAGTTAAAAAAAAACTAAAAAAAAAATGATCAAACTGCACTAACATCCCCACAAGGTTTCAAGAAAAATCCTCCTCGTTCATCCAGAAACAATCTCCAGCATACTCAGTTCTCAGACACAACTGGACCTTCAAACGGGACCGGCTTCTATGGTCAGATGAAACTAATAAAAGAGATTTTTGGCAGCAAACCCACCAGATGGGTTTGGTGCACACATGGATAAGAAGACGGTTAAATATACTGCTGGATCTTTAATTTTGTGGGCCTGTTTTTCTGCTGGAGGTCCTGGACATCTTGTTCAGATACATGGCATCATGGATTCTATCAAATACCAACAGATAAAAAATCAAAACCTGTCGGATGATCAAAAACAAACATCAAACCAACACAAAATGTGTCACTGAGCACAAAATGAACCCTATAGAAGATGAGTGGAGTGAACTGAAGAGGAGAAGCACCAACATGGATCTGCATTAAAGGGTTAGTTCACCCAAAAATGAAAATAATGTCATTAATTACTCACCCTCATGTCGTTCCACACCCGTAAGACCTTCGTTCATCTTCAGAACACAAATTAAGATATTTTTGATGAAATCCGATGGTTCAACCTTAATGTTATGAAGTGACGAGAATAATTTTTGTGCACAAAAAAACAAACAAAATAACGACTTTATTCAACAATATCTAGTGATGGGCGATTTCAAAACACTGCTTCATGAAGCTTTACGAATCTTTTGTTTCGAATCAGTGTATCAAACTGCAAAAGTCACGTGAACCATTGATATTTCGAAACGTTTCGAAACACTTATGATGTAACAAAGCCTCGTTTACTGAAATTATGTGAGTTCTACAGAAACATGCTCCGAACCGATGATTCGAAACAAAAGATTCGTAAAGCTTCATGAAGCAGTGTTTTGAAATCGCCCTTCACTAGATATTGTTGAATAAAGTCGTTATTTTGTTTGTTTTTTTGTGCACAAAAATTATTCTCGTCACTTCATAACATTAAGGTTGAACCACTGCAGTCACATGACTGTATTAAATATATTAAATGCATCTGAAAGTGTTGATTATATTGCTGTCAATGCAGGCCTCACTGAACCATCGGATTTCATCAAAAATATCTTAATTTGTGTTCTGAAGATGAACGAAGGTCTTACGGGTGTGTAACGACATGAGGGAGAGTAATTAATGACATTATTTTCATTTTTGTGTGAACTAACCCTTTAATGCATTACTAGTGGGACTTTCTTGTAAAGTCGTATCATTATAATTTTTAAAAAATGAGCAAAATGTAATTTAAAACGGTTTTAGCAGGAGTTTAGTTTGTCTGCGGGACACGTCAAGTGCTTGATCTCAGTGAAGTATGAATGAATCTGAACAGAATCAGAGCACTTTACACTTACTGACACAGTTTTCCCAAAGTGGAACAAGCGGCAAGATGACATAAGAGAGAGAGAGAGAGAGAGAGAGAGAGAGAGAGAGAGAGAGACAGATGTCGTGCTGAGACAGGATATGTTATCTCAGGTCTGTCCATATCTCCACACCCCAAAGCTTTATCACACCTGCACACAGGAGGGTAATATATCACCCTACACACACGCACACACACACTCACTCACACACCCACACACACCCACACACACACACACACCCACACACACACACACACACACACACACACACACACACACACACACACACACACACACACACACACAGGTGATAAGAGTGAACATGCTGTTTGTAAATAATCTTCTGATTAACATGCGTGTACTCAAGACCCTGAGACACACACACACACACACACACACACACACACACATACTCACACACTCACACACACACACACAGAGTCGTGCGGATACACACGCAAGGCCGAACCTGCTCGACAGGGTGAAGCGCAGCAGGCCAGCGCTGTAAAATAAACTGTGCTGGAAGCAAATCCTTCAAGCGTGACAACAACAACTATATGCTGAAACTAATATCACTGTGCTGGAGCCGCGCCACTGCAAATCACACACACACACACACACACACACAGAGAGAGAGAGAGAGAGAGAGAGGGAGGCAGCAGAAAACTGAGATTTCACAAATGCATTGACCACAAAAGCAATAAATCTCAATGTTTCACTGATGATGATCACTGCATTAGTGAAACTCATCCATGAAAGCGTGGGAAAACATGAAAGAGAACTTCACAAATCATTATTGCAATATGAAATTTGTCCAAATACAATTTCTGATGATCACTGATTACACATTTAAAGCAAATGAATTCAGAAGCTTCTGGTTGCACAAGTTGAATTTCACGTATTGCTGCATTACAAGATATATCATTACATTACATTTATGCATTTAGCAGTGTGTGTGTGTGTGTGTGTGTGTGTGTGTGTGTGTGTGTGTGTGAGAGTGAGAGTGTGTGCGCGCATTTTTGTGATTTATGAGGACACAAATTTGTATAATGGCATGGGTATTACACTGGTATTATGATGTAAACATGAAATATGAGGACATTTGATGAGTCCTCCTATTTAAAATAGCTTTAAAAACATACTAAACGATGTTTTATAAAAAATGTAAAAATGCAGAATGTTTCCTATGATGGTACAGTATAAAAACCATTACGCCTATAGAGAGTCCTTACTTTGATAGCAAAACAAACCTGTGTGTGTGTGTGTGTTTGCATTGTTTATGTAAAGTGTGGCGCAGTGAGGAAAGGATAATTACAGAGTGAGACAGGACAGGATTACAGATGCCACTGGAGCAGAGTCAGACTTGTTCAGCCTGTATGCGTCTGTCTTCCGAGTTCGTCTCTCTCTGATGGGTGGCGTCGCGCAAGATGTGAGCCAAAGAATGATGCACAATATGACTTATTCCCTTGTTCTTTCGTGCAGGTAAAGGATATCCGATTATGATGTCACTGCGGCCCATGATTCCCAGCAACATGCACAACATGACAGGAATAGACAGCAAATGACTGGAAAAATCTGGCTTATACTGGTTACAAGAAAAATGGTTCAAAATGATAAAAAAACACTGCAAATTTTTTTTTTTATTTGGGGGGGGGGGCAGTTATTCTTTTGCAGTGTGTGTGTGTGTGTGTGTATTTGTCTCACAGGGGTCGTTTCTTGAGTTAAATGACGCTAACCGGTTTGAACTAGTTTCATCTCCAGATTTGCTGAACTTTAGTCAGAGGGGTCGTTACATAAGTGTGTGTTTCTGTGAAAGTGTGTGATTAACTATTGATCAGTGTTTGGGCTCAGAGGCCTTCATCTTACACAGCCAGCCTGTTAGTGAATAACTTCTTATTGGTGAATAATTTCTTTATTTAATTTTTAAACCTTAATTTTTATGCCAGCACTAGATCTAGTTTTCATCAACATTTGTAGTTTTAAAAGCAATAAGGCACAAAACTATATTGATTCCATTAGCTCAAATAGCAGATCAAGTTCAATTCCCAGGGAATGCATGAATTGAACAAATGTTAAGATTGAATGCAATGTAACAAAAATAGCAAAAATATGCATCTGTGACAAAGATAGAAACGTGTCTGATAGCTGAAGGAACAGAGATGCGATTCAGATCTTTGTAGAAACTGTGATACGTTTTATTATTCTTTTATTAAATAGAAAGAACAGCATTTATTTAAAATATTTTATAACATTATAAATGTCACTTTTGATCAGGTCAATGCGTCCTTGATAAATAAAAATGACTCAAACGCAGAACGAGAGTGAAGGTCACTGGTTATGTGTGTCGAGTTGAAGGGTTAACCTAGTGGCCATCTTGGGTGTGGCGCTCATGTTTCTCGAGGTTTTCCGAGCACGTCCTTATCAGCACATCTTGACACGCCATGCTCGTGTGAACGTGGAAACGGCACGCAGCTTTTTGGAGGTAATTTTCTCTGATTGTTTATCTCTGGGATATTTTTAGAACCGAACACAGCAAATGTGGAGTGGATGATGGATTCATCAACACCCGCTCTGATAGCATCACAGCAGACTACATGTCCCAGTTCCAACACGACTGCCAAGAAAGCTGGAAGATGAGAGAGATGAGCAGAGACACGAGATCTGTTCCAAACCACAGTGCGCTGCCTACATAGACAGCATGGGGCAGAATTAAGGGCCGTTCTCACTGGACCTTAATATGCCTTCAAAAACAGCTGGAGGCAGAACTGGCCCTTACATTTACACCAACAACAATAGTTATAACAATAACTATAATGATAACTACAAATTAGGGCTGGGTAAAAATATTGATTTCTCGATTTTAATCGATTCTCATTTTTACGAACCGATATTGATTCTTAAATCCCAAGAATCG
This sequence comes from Megalobrama amblycephala, assembly GCF_018812025.1. Lineage (NCBI taxonomy): Eukaryota > Metazoa > Chordata > Actinopteri > Cypriniformes > Xenocyprididae > Megalobrama > Megalobrama amblycephala. The sequence continues at coordinate 211,203 of NC_063062.1, forward strand.
ATTAGTCTAGTCTGTTTTCAGTTGATGAATGAGCAGAATATGTAGCTCCTCCCATCCAATAAATCACAATAATCTTTGTTACTTTTGATATGAAGCAAAGTCTCAGATTTCAAATGACGTCCATCTTATTATGAGATTCAGAAAATAAATACTGTTTAATGTGGCGTGACAGATCGCTTTAGATCCTCAGTTAAAGAGAAGCATGTGATCATCCTCTCCTCCGCTTTAATACCAGTTACAGCGAAATAAACATGAACATCTGAAGGTATGTTAAAATATACAGTACAACTTACTGAAATCCGTATCATGTCTCATGTAATCGCTCAATCAGTGCTTCAACCTCGGAAAGACGTCAATAAAACAGCTTCAATGTCACGTGACGTCACATTTACCTCAGAAAAACATATTCAGTGACCATAAACTCATTAGTCAGCTAGAAAAGTGCTCTAGAAAGCAGCATTCTGATAAATATAGCTATGCACCGTTACATATTCATTATAATTTTTAATGTTCTTCAATATTTAATGCATGTTTGAATAAATCAGTTATGACAGCCGCGATTTAAATGTTTATATTCAAAAAATAATGAATTGGAGTAGAAATATGATTATGTAATTCTGAACTTTATTTATAACAAAAATATCATTGAGTGTAATTTAAGTGTTTGTATATAAATAAGTTAATTTGACCTTCAGTATTATTATAGTAGCATCAGCTGACTCTCATGTGTAGTTTACAGCATTAGTTGAGAGATTTTTTTCTAGTACATTTGCTATGTACTGTAATTGAAATACTACATCCAAAATAATCAATATCGAACTGAAATCGTAATCGAATCGAATCGAAAGCATGTGAATAGTAATCAAATCGAATTGTGAAAATTGTGTCAATACCCAGCGCTACTATAAATATAACAATAACTATAACAAAAATATATGTTATATGCTGCCCTGTCCCTGAGAAAGAAGCTCCTTCCTCAGGGGAATCCTCCAGTTGCGAGCAGCACAAGTTCTGGGAACCAGGTCTGGGTGGGCCAATATGGCACATCCAGCAAGATCTGCTCCTCATCCTCCCTGACCTTGCACAGTCCGTGCAAGTAGGCTCACTGGCGAGAATGCATGCTTGCGTAGGCCCCGGGGCTAGCTGTGTGCCAGTGCATCCGTGCTGAGGGTCCCCTTAGTCAGGGAATAGAACAACTGGCAGTGAGTCACGTCCAGACCGGAAAACAGGTCTACCTGAGCAGCTCCAGCACGCCATCTCAGGACTCGGTCATGAAGCCAGTGCTCGATCATGGGACTCGCTGTCATGTTGACCGAGTCCAACTCCATATCGAGCAAAGAGATCCTCTGCACAGGGGAGAGTTTGCGCTTTTCCCAGTTGACCTGAAGCCCTAGATGGCTGAGGTGTCTGTGCACCAGGTCCCTGTGTTCGACAAACTGATCCTGCGAGTGGGCCAGAATGAGCCAGTCATTGATATAGTTGAGGATGCGAACAGAGGGGTAAGGGCAGCCTCTGCGACCTTCGTAAAGATGCGGGGCGACGGACAGCCAGAAGAGGTGGACTTTGTACTGGTATGCCCATCCCTCGAACGCAAAGCATAGGAACGGTCTGTGTTGAGGGAGAATTGACCCTTCGTCTGGAGCTTGATTGACAAGCGATCTAACCAGTCATAACGCCAAATCTTCCATTTTGTCAGACAAAGCAGTCAGGAGTTAGAAGATTAACCTCGGTGGACTTGAACTTGAAAAATGGCGTATACTGACGTCTTTCAGCATTTTAAACAACATTCCTTCTGATGTTCATTCATGTTTATTTGATGCTATAAATGAACTAGTAGGAAGAGATGATCGGTTCACGAGCCGCTTGAGCTGAGGCGCTACAGCGATCTGTCACGACACATTAAAGAGACACAAAACGCTTTTATTGTTCAAATTTCTTAAAAAATTACACAGTTTGAAAGCTGTGACTTTGTTTAATATCATAAGTAACCTGCGCTGTCTTGTCTGTCGACGTGTTGTCAGTGTCCTCTTTGCTCCGCAATGTATTTTTCACTGCATGTGGCGTGACAGCGCCACGGCTTGTCGGACAAAGCAACACTAACTAACACGGTCTTTGTGAAGGGTCAATTGAGACATGAAAATATGAGTCCTTCAGGTTGGTCGCTGCAAACCAATCCAGGGACTGAACGCACTGGAAAAGGCGTTAACATTTTGAGCGGAAGCTTGTGAAGGGCCCGATTCAAAACATGCAGATCCAGGATTGGCCGTAACTCACCACTCTTGTTGTGGACAATGAAGTAGGGGCTGTAGAACCCTGACCTCATGTTGGCTGGAGGGACCGGCTCTATCGTGTCCTTTGCCAGGAGGACTGCGATCTCTGCATGCAGGACAGAGGCCTCTATGTTCGCTACTGATGTGAAACCTGAACCCACTGAATCTAGGGGTACACCGGGCAAGCTGAATTGCATTGCAGAGCCTGATTGTCCAAATGAGCCAGAGTGACAGGCTGGGAAGCACTAACCAGGCTACCAGCAACCCAACCAGCCAGACTAAAGGGACCACAGAAGTACCTGTGGTGGAGCAGCGAGGTGGAGGACAGAGTGTCCCAGAGTGGGGTCTGAGTGTTACCTGGCTCCACGGTGAGAAGGTGTCGTGTCCTCGAACCGCATCTGACTGCATGTTGGCGATGAGAGAGGGCAATGCATAGCGTCACTCACTGTCAGCTTCGCCGTCTTGGGACCCAAAGAATAAGGAAATTTCTATTTTGTTGAAAATGTGGAACCAGTGGTGGAACACAAAACAAACTCAAACAAGGATTCTCCGCCCAGTCCTCCACCGAGGGAATGAGCGGTGCCCTCACCATCTTCTGATAAGCAGAATTCCTCATCTCAGGGTGGCCAGTCTCAGAAAAACCGCTTCGCCTGACGCTCGGACTGTCTGGCGGGGCCTGAGATGGGTGGCGCTGGCTTCCTGCGTCCTGCTCCACGTTGCGGCCTGGGTGACGGCTTCTGCTGTGGCTGTACAGGAGCGGAGGTGGAGGGGCTGCCACTGGCCATCGCCTCCGTCTGCTTCTGTACTGTCGAGAACTGCTGGGCAAAGTTCTTGGCGGCGTCACCAAAGAAGCCAGCCTTCGAGATGGGAGAGTCAAGATAGAGATCTTTGTTGGCTTCCCTTATCCCAGGCAGGTTAAGTGGCAGATGTCGCTCATGGATGCCTGGTAGACCTGCAAGAGTGCCATGGCATGCAGGGTTGAGGCGGCCTGTCCAGAAACACCATAAGCCTTGGCCACGAGAGCAGCCGAGAACTTACAGGCCCTGGATGGGAGACGTGGGCAACCCTGCCAGGTGGCAGCATTCTGCATGCACCGCAACTGCACACTCCACCTGAGGGATCTCCACGTACCTTTTGGCTGCCCCGTCATCAAGGGTAGTGAGGGCAGAGGGGGTTCTGGAGCGGCTTCAGGCAGAAAAAGGTGCCTTCCATGTTTTTGCTACCTCGTCATGCACTTCCAGGAAAATACCAATCGTCCAGCTATAAGGGGTTCGGGACACGGTGGAGGGTTCCACTCGAGCCCAATGCTCACGGCAGCCCGGGAAAGCATGGCCATCAGCTCTGGATCAGACTCGAACAACATTGCTTTCCCCGAAGGGCGCAACACAGCCGAATCCTCATTTCAAGAAGATAAAAATGAAGGTCTTACACGTGTGTAACGACATGAGGGTGAGTAATTAATGACAGAATTTTCATTTTTGGGTGAACTAACCCTTTAAGGCAGTGTCATGTGAAAACGCACTGCACTTCAGAAGAAATAACAATTCTAAAGATATTTTTTCAGTACTGAAAACAATCAGTAGAACAGAGTATCAAGTCGTCTGCATGCATCGCTCATGAGTAACGTTTTGTGGACATTGATCTCTCGATATTGTTTTCCTCTTTTGGAAAGTCATAGAAACACTATCATGGATTTTTCTTTTGCTATTTTCAAAAATGTTGTAGTTTCCGTTCACCACCATAGAAGTTTACACAACTATAATGACTTCTGCGAAAGCAGGAAACATGAGAAGGGTCCATTGAGCATCAACATGCCATTCGACTTTCTCAGAAAGATCAGAATGACAACAGTTCGTGTCTAATTACACAATCTATCCAGGTAAGGTGAATCCCATGGCCTACATCCCAACAGGCCTGAATCCCGTTACGTAGAGCAGAAGCTTTCCCAGCATCGCAGCATCAGGAACGGGGCGTCTCCTGCTGCGTGTGACGCTCTCCGCGTGCGAGCGATCGGTGTCTCTCTGCAGAGATCAGGATAGCGCTGTGCTGATACACTTGTGTACAAATGCATGCTCAAACAAAGCAAAAACAAAAAAAGAGGCTCAGGAACAAAAAAACTGGAAAAACCTGGTGTTCAGCCCCAACCCAGCTGAGCTCTCACGCTAACACGCTCTCGCACGCCAGTGTCTCAGTCAGTGCCAGCCACGCCGCGCTCTCACGCAAGACACGGCATCTGACACACGCTGTCACGTACTCACACACACTAACCCTAACACTCGTCCCCACACGCCCTGCATAATCAATTAAATAACCAATTAACACTAGTGATCTCTGATGTTGGGTTTATGTAAGCGCACTCTGCAGCATCCAGATTAGATCTTCGGCCTCCTCTGATAACGGCCTGTTCATTATATAACAGTGTGAATCTCACGAAGACGACGTCCAAGGCCACATTTGACCCTAGAATTAAGAGAAAAATGGAAAATTACCATTTTGATTTTTTCCATTGTGACATTAATTTTAGGACAATTAAACTCATTTATCCACCAGTTCTCATTACGATAATCATCTACATGCCTTCTGAGTTTCTCATTAGATGCTTGTTACTTTAATACAGTAATTTTCCACTGTATTAGAGAAAAATGACTGTAATACAATGATTTTTAAATTTGAATCACTACCATGATTCATAAATAATAGTATTTCATTGTTCCTGTCACAATACAGTAATGCAAAGTAATGCAAATGAGATTTTTTTTTTTGTTTTGTTTTTTGTAAGCGCTGCTTTTTCTTTTGGTCTTTGTGACCCGGACATGCTGTTGGCAGGTTTCGGTGAGATTCACCCACTTACTAGAAGTCCAGTGATTTACTGACACTGTTACTCAAGAATAGCTCGGATTTCATGACATACAGCTCAGATCGAAAGCTGGAAGTTCCCCGGAATCTCCTCAGAATGGAAAATTATTAATAAATCAGAATGTCCTTATACTTTCATGCTGACATCACCATCCTTCCAAGCAAACGTCCCGTATGGCGACGCAACTTCTCCATCCTGACAGTTCATACATGACCAAACAACAAATCTGGAACATGCTTTAATCCAAATTTTGGGGAGACATTATTAATTAATTACAGTAAAGTTTGGGGTCAGTGAGATTTTTTTTAATGTTTTTGAAAAAGTCTCTTCTGCTCACCAAGGCTGTATTTATTTGATCAAAAATACAGTAAAAATTTGGAAATATTATTACAAATTAAAATAGCCATTTTCTATGTGAATATATAGTAAAGTGTAATTTATTCCTGTGATCAAAGCTGAATTTATTTAATAAAAACACAGTAAAAATTGTGAAATATTATTGCAATCTAAAACAGCTGTTTTCTATGTGAATATATAGTAAAGTGTAATTTATTCCTGTGATCAAAGCTGAATTACTGTAGTCTTCAGTGTCACATGATCCTTCAGAAATCATTCTAATATGATGATTTGATGCTCAAGAAACATTTATGATTATTATCAATGTTGAAAACAGCTTCATATTTTGGTGAAAACTGTCATAGGTTTTATTTTGCAGGATTCTTTGACGAATAGAACATTGTTTATTAGAAATACAATTTTTTGGTAACATTATAAATGTCTTTAATGTCACTTTTGATTAATGTCCTTGTTGAATGAAAGCTTGGCATTAGTAGTGTCACCACACATGACATCATCTCTCTCTATGTAAACACAAACACATCAGTTTACAGTAAATCACACTAGAGTTTCTCGATCGATACTGGAGGAATCGTGGGCCAGAGGAGGTGTCGTGACATTTGTTCAGATTGCAGTGGAAACGTTCTCAGGTTCTCACACTGAGATTGACAGACAATCGGAAAACAGTGTCAGCCAAGAACAACACCCACCTGACACAACCAATCAAGAACAGGAAGTGACAGGAATATTAGAGCAAGGGCAAAAAGCACCTTAAGTAAACTTCCAGCTTCTGAAACAGAGAGATAGATGTGCAAAACAATCAGCGTGTGAAGAGAGGGCAGGAGAGGTCGTTTATGAGAATATTCCACAATGAACCTCTTGCCACAGAAAATAAATTCAACATTCAAACAGTTTACAATGGAGGCAGAAGAAACACTGAAATACACACTGTGTCGAAAGTAGAACCACAAGATTACAGACTAGTGCGACAGAATCACTAAACCGGGTCAGGGTGAAGATTAATATAACTACTGTCATTGCCAAAAGTTAATCTTTTAACTCGTGTTATTGTGAAAGTCTCTTCTGCTCATCAAAGCAGCATTTAAATGATCAAAAATACAGTAAAAATTTGGAAATATTATTACAATTTAAAACAGCTGTTTTCTATGTGAATATATAATAAAACTTAATTTATTTCTGTGATCAAAGCTGAATTTATTGGATAAAAATACAGTAAAAAATTGTGAAATATTATTCCAATGTAAATCAGCTGTTTTCTATGTGAATATATAGTAAAATGTAATTTATTACTGTGATCAAAGCTGAATTTATTTGATCAAAAATACAGTGAAAATGTGAAATATTATTCCAATTTAAATCAGCCATTTTCTATGTGAATATATAGTAAAACGTAATTTATTTCTGTGATCAAAGCTGAATTTATTTGATCAAAAATACAGTAAAAATTGTACTGCAAACTAATTGTAATGTCATCTGTTGCGCTTTTGTAATGTTATGTGTATATGTATTTTTTCATGCATTATAAATGAAAATAAAACCATTAAAAAAAAATACAGTAAAAATTGTGAAATATTATTACAATTTAAAACAGCTGTTTTCTATGTGAATATATAGTAAAGTGTAATTTATTCCTGTGATCAAAGCTGAATTTTCAGCATCATTACTCCAGTCTTCAGTGTCACATGATCCTTCAGAAATCATTCTGATATGATGATTTACTGCTCAAGAAACATTTATGATTATTATCAATGTTGAAAACAGCTTCATATTTGTGTGGAAACCGTCATACATTTTATTTTTCAGGATCCTTTAATGAATATAAGTTCAAAAGAACAGCATTTATTTGAAATAGAATCTTTTGTAACATTATAAATGTCTTTAGAGTCACTTTTGATCAATTTAATGCATCGTTGCTGAATAAAAAAGTATGGTAGTGTAAAATATTACAGTCTCGTGGCTGTACTTGCACGAGTTGCATGTTTCTTTTTGCATCTCTTCAGCTTCATCAGCTCTCATAAAGGTCAATACAGGATCAGACGGGAAGGTTTGTGAAGCCGAGAGGGCCTCGTATAAGAGGCCTACCCAACCTTAGACATCCTTTGTGCTTTTGTACGCAGAACCTGGAGCGAGCAGCGGTGCCGAACATCGCGTGTGAAAAGAGCGGCCCTGCCCCTGTCCGTCTGCACCTCGGCCCCATGTAATTTGTGCATTAGCTGTTGGCCAGCAGCCCGCGAGGGGAGAGATTACACCCAAAAAAAGGTGAACCGCCTTCTCAATCAATATCTTCTGCCCTCGCCGGCACGCCGGACTCACTCGACTTCCTGTTGTGGGGAATTTCCTGTGCTGAGAATGAAAGAAGGAAAGAGAAATAGAGAAGGGGAGAGAGGTATGTAAACTAGCCTTGCGTAACCTCTTCCTCAGGAGGGGAGGGGGCGCTGTTTATTGATCTTAGTCACACGCATATTATAAAGAGGAACTTTAGTATAGGCCTCTAGCACGCTATGGGAATCTGCGGAGGTCGCGCACTATCAGCAGAGGAAATGCCACCGAAGATGCCAGACGGCAGCATGACATAATGCTGCAGCAGCGCTGATAACCGCCAGTCAATCTGCCATTCAGGAAAAGTTCCTGGAAATGCCTGGGAATTGCTCTGCAGGGAACAAACAGTGTTGTAAAGCATATCGTGCTAATTGTGCACACGGATCTGCTCGATGCCAAAGGTCACCAAACACGGCCTGTTCAAAAGTCCGCCGGCTCGTAAATGAACACCGACGGCTTTAATCTTCCTCACTCATTAATCGCCTCTATAATAACAGAGTGTCTAACGAGCCGCGGATGATAGTAATGGTGGATCATGTGACCTCTGAATGCTTCTCGACCCACGCTAGATTATATTTCTGCACTTCAACAGGAATATCTGGATTGTAAATGAACACAAAGCTCATTTGAAGTGGTGTAGAATTGCATCTCATGTGATGGAGGGAGGCTCTGTGATTCACACACTGAGCGATTGAGACTCGGCTCCGTCAGCAACAGCTGTTACTCCAAATGAACATCATAATAAAGTACATAATAAAGTAAACAGGGAAAATGTTGGCAGTGCATTAAAAAAATCTAACTTATAGAACCTGAATGAAGAATAAAATAGAACAGATATAGAATAGAACGGAATAAAATAGAGCAGAATAGAACAAAACAGAATAGAACGCAATAGAACAAAAATAGTACAGAATAAAATAGAACCGAATAGAATAAAATAGCACAAAATAAAATAAAGTAGAATACAATAGAATGGAAGAGAAGAGAAGGGAATGAAATAGAACAGAATAGAATAGAATGGAATAAAATAGAGCAGAATAGAACAAAACAGAATAGAACACAATAGAACAAAAATAGTACAGAATAAAATAGAACAGAATAGAATAAAATAGTACAAAATAAAATAAAGTGGAATACAATAGAATGGAAGAGAAGAGAAGGGAATAAAACAGAACAGAGTAGAACAAAAACGGAATAAAAGAACAAAAATAGTACAGAATACAATAGAATAGAACATAATATAGTAAAAATAGAATAGAATACAATAGAATGGAATAGAATAGAATAGAATAAAACCAAACAGAATACAATAGAATTGAATAAGTAGAACAGAATGGAACAAAAATAGAACAGAACACAATAGAACAGAACAGAATAGGATAGAACAAAACAGTACAGAATAAAATACAGTAGAATAGAACGGAATACAATAGAATGAAATAGAATAGCAGAGAATGAAATAGATTAGAATTCAGGTAGAACAGAAAAGAATAAAACAGAAGAGAACAGAATAACAAAAATAGTACCGAATAAAATAGAACAGAATACAATAGAATGGAATAGAATAGAACAGAATATAATAGAACAAAATAATACAGAATAAAATACAGTAGAACAGAATAGAATGGAATAGAATAGAAGAGAATAAAATAGAACAGAACGCAATAGAAGAAAAATAGTACAGAATAAAATAGAACCGAATAGAATAAAATAGCACAAAATAAAATAAAGTAGAATACAATAGAATGGAAGAGAAGAGAAGGGAATGAAATAGAACAGAATAGAACAGAATGGAATAAAATAGAGCAGAATAGAACAAAAACGGTACAGAATAAAATAACAAAAATAGTACAGAATACAATAGAATAGAACATAATATAGTAAAAATAGAATAGAATACAATAGAATGGAATAGAATAGAATAGAACCAAACAGAATACAATAGAATTGAATAAGTGGAATAGAACAGAACAAAATAGAACAGAACAGAATAGGATAGAACAAAACAGTACAAAATAAAATACTGTAGAATAGAATGGAATACAATAGAATGAAATAGAATAGCAGAGAATGAAATAGATTAGAATTCAGGTAGAACAGAATAGAATAAAATAGAACAGAACAGAATAACAAAAATAGTACCGAATAAAATAGAACAGAATACAATAGAATGGAATAGAATAGAATAGAACAGAATATAATAGAACAAAATAATACAGAATAAAATACAGTAGAACAGAATAGAATGGAATAGAATAGAAGAGAATAAAATAGAACAGAACAAAATAGAGTAAAAATAGTACAGAATAAAATACAGTAGAATAGAATGGAGTACAATAGAATGGAATAGAATAAAATAGATTGGAATAAAATAGAACAGAATAGAACAAAAACAGTACAGAATAAAATAACAAATAGTACAGAATACAACAGAATAGAACATAATATAGTAAAAATAGAATAGAATACAATAGAATGGAATAGAATAGAATAAAATCAAACAGAATACAATAGAATTGAATAAATAGAACAGAATGGAACAAAAATAGAACAGAGCACAATAGAACAGAATAGAATAGAACAAAACAGTACAGAATAAAATACAGTAGAATAGAATGGAGTACAATAGAATGGAATAGAAGAGAAGAGAATAAAATAGATTAGAATAAAATAGAACAGAATATAACAAAAATAGTGCAGAATAAAATACACTAGAATAGAATAGAAGAGAATAGAGTGAAAATAGTACAGAATAAAATAGAACAGAACAAAATAGAACACAGTAGAACAAAAATAGTACAGAATAAAATGGAACATAATACAGTAGAATAGAACAGAATGGAATACAATAGAATAAAATAGAATAGAACAAAGCAAAATAGAGTACAAAGTAGAATAGAGTGAAAACTGCACAGAATAAAATAGACCAGAATACAATAGAACAGAATAAAATAGAACAGAATAAAATACAGTAGAATAGAAAGGAATGGAATACCATAGAATAGAACAAAATATTACAGAATAGAATAGAATGGACTAGAATAGAATGGAATAGAACAGAAGACAATAGAATAGACTAGAACAGAATATAAGAGAACGGAGTAAAAATAGTACAGAATAAAATAGAATAGCATAGGACAGAATAGAATAGAACAAAATAGTACAGAATAAAATACAGTAGAATAGAATGGAATACAATAGAATGAAATAGAATAGAATAAAACAGATTCAAATAAATAGAACAGAATAGAGCAAAAATAGCACAGAATAAAACAGAGCAGAATACAGTAGAACAAAACAGAATAAAATACAATAGAGTAAAAATAGAACAGAATAAAATAGGACAGAACACAATAGAATGGAATAGAATAAAACAGAGTAAAAATAGAACAGAATGAAAACAGAACAGAATGAAATAGAACAGAATATAATACAATACAATACAATGGAAAAGAATAGAACGGAACAGAATAAAAATAGAACAGAATAGTTCATTTCTCAGTTCTCTGAGTGTGTTTTGAGTGATTGGGAAACATTTAGACTGTATTCAGAGCCGTCAATCACATGCTGAAGCGTTCGTTCTCTCAGAGAATGATCATTCTGTCATCATGCCGTTCCAGACCCGAATGACTTTCACAAAAGAAGATGTTCTGAACCAAACAACACTGCAGAAAGCTGAAGTGTACGAACAAAACAACACTGAGATCGGAAGATCTTTGTTTGTGTTCCGCAGAAGAAAGGATGTCATAAAGATCTGGAACGACATGAGGTGTAAACGCTGGCAAATGTTCACAAACTCGTAATGGTGACATCATGGTTTATGTTTGAAGAGGTCATGGTGCACAGACACCACAGGTCATGTGATTCAGTGTGTCTCCACACTGTGTCTGTCACACTAACCACTAATGTTCTGCTTCACACGCCACATGAGGATTTCTCAGCTTCGCTCAGCAGCGTAACAGGCCGTTTCTGTCATGTAATGATGATGATGATGAGGATGATGAAGGCTGATTCCTCTGGCATTTCCTCTTCAGCTCCTCGACGTCCAACGCACTGCGTGAAAGAGGGAGAATTTATAATGTTCATAATCATTTAATGGTGTGTCTGTTTGTGATCCTGAGACTAAACCTGCAGTTCACGGACACCACACGGTCTTCAGGCATGATCCCCACCTGATCCTGGACAACAGGAAGTGACATCATCATCATCATCATCATCATCATGACCATACCATGCGGTGAAGGATAGCAATATGAACATTTCAAAGTACTCACATGATATTCTAAGGCTTTAAAGCACACAATTTCCAAGGCATCTCTCTTCATTTTAATCTATTATTAATCATTTAGATAATCTATTTATCTATATTTTTTATTTATTTTAATCTATTTCATAGATTAATTACTATTTTTACATTTTTTGTTTTCATTTATTTATTTTCTCAGTCTTTCTCTAGACTTTTCCACAGACCCCAGTTTGAAAATCCCTGTCCTAAACAAGCTTAAAATATTATTAGGAAATGGTTTTTTTCTGTACTATCAAATGTATTTTTATTTATCTATTTATTTAAAACTATTTTTATTATTTACTTTGATATTTCATTGTTTGCTTAATTTATGCATTAGATTAAATGTCTTTAATTCAGATCTATTTAAAATATGGAATCGCCACAGTACTTTTGTTAAACCCCAGCATGAATGTGTGATTAACGTTTTCAGTCAGAGAAATAACGACGTTCGGTTTCATGTTTATGATCTCATATTGGTCACCTCAGATTATTAATAAATCATCCTAAAATAAAACATCCAGTCGCTTATCTAGTTCCAGTGAGTCGTTTGAAGTAGTTTGTGTTCGTTTTCTATCAGCTTAAAACGACTGAATTTGTTTGTTTGTTTATTTGCTTCATAAAACCATGTTTTTCATCTTCCACGATGGTTATCTTTCTAGATAATGGTCATTATTCTGCATCTGATTATTTATCAGTCTTGATTTTTAAATACATATTTGATTATCTTTACACAGTTAATGATGTGTTTGATCCTTAAACAGAGACAGATAAAGACAGACGTTCACAATAAAAGTTTTATTATTCATTTGGCAATCATAAATATGTTATGCAAAAACATTGAGTTGATATGAGAGCACATCTGCAGGAATTACTTATTGTTGAACTTCAGACGTTAAAATCCTTCATTATGCAAGAACCTGATAAGGAGTTTCAGGGAGGAAAATTTGATGGAGAATAATATTGAATGTCCAGAAGCACCTTGATGAATACAAAAAAAAAATCTGTACAAACTTAAGATCAGGCACACGGCTGTATATTTACACGTGGATCACATTTTGGGATAGTAATCGAACAGAAACTAGCTTCAGTGTGTGTTGAGCTTATGAGAACAGAAGGCACTGGATTGAGACTCTTATCTCGGCACTATATCTGGAAGCACAAATATGTTATCAGCATCAGCATGAACCCATACGGACGTGAGAACAGAGAAGATAGAGGTGATGAAGACTCTGAAATAACTGCACCAGATGCATCAGAACTGATACGAACATCTTTCAAATATTTGGCATTGCGAGCCGACGGCCGGCTTTCCACTCGAGCCGACGGCGCTGCGGATTCCAGCTCAAACTCCGACGACCTTCCGCCTGGATCACGACGCGTAGCTGTGGAGCTCGAAGCCGGGTTGCGGCGTGACCCGCAGCAGACAGCGCTTGTGCTTCATGGTCAGCCCGTACTCCGGGGTCATGTCCAGCATTTCTCCGGGCATCCCGCTGAACTTTAACCTCTGGAGCAGGATGGCCAGGAACAGGAAGACCTCGGCTCGTCCGATGGACTCTCCGATGCAGCGCCGCTTCCCCAGGCCGAACACCAGCACCTTCTCTCCTTCCATCTTGTTGAGGTCCGTGCCGTCCGCGGTGAGGAAGCGGTCCGGGTTGAAGCTCGACGGATCTTTCCACAGTTCCCTGAGAGAAGACACAGAAGGTTCAGTTTCAACTGTGCTGCTTTTCCCTTGTTTTTCCATGTAAACATGCGCTAGACGGACGTGTTTGACCGATGTGCTCACATCTCAGACGGTGCTTTTTCCCACACTGCCCTTTTTAGTTAGTTAAATCTATTTTTTATTATTTATTTTAATACACTTTTATTGCTTGCTAATTTGTAATTTTTATTTGCTAATTATTATAATCTATTTAATTTGTATCTTTTTAAATATGATCTATTAATTTCTTTTGTATAATTTATTTTTACATGTTTTTCTCTAATTTTGTGGCACTAACAAAAAAGTACCATGGTATTTTAGACATGTACTATGGTATTCTTGGAGGTATCATGGATGGAGTACCATTTAAATATATGTAAAAAATACCATAGTATTTCCACCTGATACATCATTGTACTATATTACTGCCACAGTATATTAATATATTATACCAGTTTAAAATATTATTAGTAAAAAGAAAATGCATTTTTATATATTTATTTAAATATATTTTATATTATATCTTTTAATCAATTTTTATTGTTTGCTTATATTTATCTAATTTTTATTTACTATTTATTTTATTCTATTTTTGTATCTTTTTATATCTCTATTTATTTATTTAAATATATGTTGTATTATTTATTTTAATCAATCTTTATTGTTTGCTTATATTTATCTATTTTTTATTTTTATTTACTATTTACTTTAATCTATTTAATTATTATCTTTTCATATTTCTGTTTATTTATTTATTTAAATATATTTCATATTATTTATTTTAATCAATTTTTATTGTTTGCTTATATTTATCTAACATTTATTTTTATTTACTATTTATTTTTAATCTATTTAATTATTATCTTTTTATGTCTATTAATTTATTTAAATATATTACATATTATTTATTTTAATCAATTTTTATTGTTTACTTATATTTATCCTATTTTTATTTACTATTTACTTTAAACTATTTAATTATTATCTTTTCATATTTCTGTATTTATTTATTTATTTATTTAAATATATTTTATATTATTTATTTTAATCATTTTTTATTGTTTGCTTATATTTATCAAACATTTATTTTTATTTACTATTAATTTTAATCTATTTCATAATTTTATATCTCTAAATATTATGTCTAAATATTAATCTTTTTTATTATTTATTTTTACATGTTTTTCTATAAACTTTTGTGGCAACTGCGAACTGTGCAAAAAAAAAAACTGCCACAGTATACTAATAATATATGTATTGTAGAAAATATGTATTATCAATTTATTTAAATAATTGACATTTAATAATAAATCTAAATTTAAATATATTTAAAATCAATGTACCATCCTCCACCACAGTACTTTTGTTAAATTCCCACGGTAGTACCACGGTACTCTAAATGCGTCTCGAACGACTCCTTACAATGTCTATCAGACACATTTAACTCATCTTGAGAAACTTACGGGTCATGGTTGACCTGCCACTGGTTTACGAACACACAGGTGTCTTTGGGAATGAAATATCCGTTGAGTGACGTGTCTTTAGACGTACTGAAAGACAAAAACACAAGCAGTCAACTTTTTGTGTTTACAAACATTCAACTCCGTTAACTGGATTCACATGTGGTTTTCATGCTGCCGTTTTCCACTCACCAGTGAGGAATGGTGAACGGAAGGAACGAGGAATGACGGAAGATCTCCAGGATGAAGGCCTCGAGATACGGCAGGTCCGTTCTGTCGGACAAACGCGGCGTACGATCCATTCCGATCTTTTCATCTAGAAAGATTATAATGCCATTAGTCAGACTGAACGATTTTAAAGCCAGTAATCTCATGGAGATTCAGAAGTATTGGTGGCATTGGTGTTTTATGATCCGGAGGACAGACTCACTCAGCTCTCTCTGCAGTCGCTCCTGGATCTCAGGGTAGGACACTAGATAGACGAGAGCCCAGGACAGAGCCGTGCTGATGGTGTCGAAACCTGTCGAAACACAAACGCACTTAATTCAGTACCATCCAGACGCCAACGGCAGGAGATGCTCTGGTTTTCCCAGCACTCACCCGCTCCGAAGAGGTCATTGACGATCCCCACGATCTTCTCATCGGACACTTGGACGTTTGAGTTCTCGTCCAGCTTGCGGTCTTCACAGTGTTCGATGAGCGAATCGGTGATGTCACGGATGTTGTTCTGAAACACATTTCACGACAGTTGAGCTTCACAGCCAGCGCTTTTTATTTTCAAAACTGATGAAGTTTGCAACATTGACATTACATGTACATAAATTACTTGTAATTACATTATATTACGTTTTAAAATTCTCGTAATCAGACTAGTTACTTTTTTATTGATTACATGTTATTCTTACAATGGCAGTAAATTATTCATAATTCATTGATTCTCTGTCCTACTACTTTTTTATCTTTTAAAATTTCCTTTCCAAAAAAGCCTCCTGCTTATAGATTTTCAGAAGGTCTTCCAGGTTTGTGGAATTCACACTTCGCCAGGAATTTGATTGACAGGCAATCTGACCAATCATAATGCCGAATCCGCCATTTTGTCCAACAAACAAACCAGACAGGAGAGTTAGATTACCTTCGGTGGACTTGAACTTGAAAATGGTGTGTAATGACATATTTTTGCAATAGAAACAACATAAAATCTAATGTTCCTTCATGTTTATAACAAAGACTTTATATATAGAAAGACGGTGCAGTGGCAATTTATATGAATGGGAGAAAGTGCAACGCGCAATATGGCAGGATAAGTCCCGCCTTCTAAATAAGAGCCAATCGCCGATTGGTAAAGTAAACGCGTCACTGCAGCGGCCGTTAGAATCACCGGTTCCCATAGAAACAGAATGCGCGCTTTCTATCCATCCATGACGCTTTGTGTGAATTATGGGTGCAACTTCCGTTAAGCTGTAAACAGTCAGTGAAAGACTCGCTGTATGAACGCAATAATGCGATATTTTTTTTTTTAATTGCATACGATGAGATTCTACAGAATCATTGTATCTTAGAAATTCTACTGATCCTTCAACCAACGAACACTAAAAGGACATTTAAAAGTATAAAAGCATCAACAAGGTACTTTCAACAAGCGTGATTCTTTCCACAGCAATAATGGACGGGTTAAATATAACTATGATATCTGTATTATACTTCAGCATTGCGTGACACTATTTCAAAGTGATTTCCATAATTTTTACAGATAATAAATTGTATTTACCTGTGAAAACAAACGTGAGGCTTTGAGGAGAAAAACGAGAGATTCTTTGTGCATTCCAGTTAATTATTAATGGGATATATCGTAAATTATATCGGGAGAACAGACCATAAGTGCAGTATATGTTGTCCTTTTTTCATACTATTACAGCATGATGCAATAATCACGAGGATAGAAAGCAGCGACTGGAAAGATGCAGGCGTTACATTATTCTCACGATGTCTGAAAATGATTTGAAACGATTCGTTTCAGTCTTTTTAAATGGAAGTTCCCCAAACCGGAAGTGCAACCCATAATTCGAAACGCAGTAGGCTAGTCAGGAATAAGGTGGATAGAGACGTGCTCTTAGGACTGCGCATGCGCATCAGCTTAAGATCTAGCCTGAAAAATGCTGTTTTTGTCATGATTTGAGCGTTTAGAAACTAAATATATGAGACAGCTGTTGTCAGATTTCTTTGGTGATTTCAAATATGAGAGGCGTTTCTAAGAGTGAAATGAGTGAAATAACTTTGGTTCCCCTACAGCGATCTGTCACCACACATTAAAGAGTCACAAAATCGTATTTATTGTTTGAATTTCTTTTAAAGAAATGACTAAATTTGAAAGCTGAGACTTTCATACCAAAATTAACCTGCTCTGTCTTATCAGTGTCAAAATAAAAGTGCCCACCTTGTCGAAGGAGTCATAATGTTCCTTGACGATCTTCTGCACTAATTTGCTGAAGCGAGCGTTGATGGCCACAAACTTCTTCATCGTTGTGCTGGGAAGGATGCGCAGGAAAGGGATGAAGTCCGCAGGGTTCCCGCTTCCCACGATCTTCCCGAACTCGTCGCTCAGGTTGACCAATCCCACCAGCTCGTCGTCGTCGTGGCTGTAGCGGCGGCCGAAGCATATTCCGCAGATCACGTTGGCCACGGACACCACGATGTGGCGGAAAGGGTCGAAGCTCCCGTCGGCCTTCATGACGGTGTGAAGACGCTCGATCAGATAGAGTCCCTCTTTGCTGATGTGCTCCTCGAGAGCGCAGGAATACTCGGAGCTCGGCACCGTGGCGAAGGTCCGCAGGGCGCTCTGGGCCAGCTTCCGCCGGGCGCGCCACACTCCCACCTTATCCGTGCTGAAGGCCAGACTCTTGCCGTCGCTGATGAACCTCATGCTGTACAGATCCGGACGCCCGGAGAACTCGTCGCCCTGTTTGAGCAGAGCCTGACGGATCACGTCGTTTCCGCTGAGCACCACCACGGGACGTGTGCCGATCTGGATCTGGAAGACGGGGCCGTAGCACTTACTCATGGCCGTCAGGCTCAGATGTGGGTTGTTTCCCACCTCCAGCACATTCCCGATGATGGGAAGAGGCTTCGGCCCCGGCAGCTTCTGGAGCCCCTCGGGAATCTTCGTGCGCATGAGGCGCATGAGCAGATACACCACACATATGGTGATGATGGCCACCAGGCTCTCGGACACTGAGATCGGGCCCAGCAGGGGAAGAACCGTTAGAGGCATCGTCGTCTTCAGTGATCTTTGCAGGCGGTGAACAGGTTACCTGTGCAAAACGAGAGAGAGATAGATAAGTCTGACTGAGAAGAGTTGCACTTCTTGGATGAATGATACTAAAAAAAAGAAGGTGTGTCTTTCTGCAACCTGCATGTGTTTGCATGAGCTTTTTAGTTCATGCATGCAACTAACAGCAGTTTAACCAATGCACATTGTGTGCTTATTCGTATTTCACAAAATCCATTAATGATAAACTACACGTGGAGTGATTCGTCTCAAGGTCAGAGCGCATGAGACACACACCTTCGTTCAGCAAGTGCCCTATAATACACTTCATATTTACGTCTGAAAACTGTCTGAATAAAGGACCATAGGCAGTAGTCAATCAATAAATTATTCATATATATATATATATATATATATATATAAAGAAAGATTATATTTAGTTCTGAAAACTCTAAAAAAGCATTTTGATCATGCACACCAGTCAATGAACAACAATACTGTGTAAAACAAGTAAGTATAAACTAAAGAGAGTTGTAAATAAAAATGCATGATCAAATATTGTCTAAAAGATAAAGGCATTGCCATCTGACTTACTCAGAGCGATCGGACGAATATTTCCCCTCTTCTCGAATGATTTTGTCTATCCAGAGTCAATTAGCTGCTGAGGAGTGCTGAGGAGTCCAGCGGGCAAATGCTTTATAGAGAAGAGCGCGTCGCGATTGGCTGCTCATCACGTGACGTCACTAAGAGTTGGAGGCTGTGAATGAGAGAAAATCAGAGATTTGAGTGACATTTCATTACTGATCGATCTCTCATCGCGACAGTAACTGCGTGAGTAATTAATGAGACTGACTTCGCTATATATATATATATATATATATATATATATATATATATATATATATATATATATATGATATAACAATATTTTTTGTTTATATATTAAACTGAACTGACTGCTGTGCGTTATTCTCGTTATTATAGCACGTTATATTTCATATTTTATATTTACACACACACCCATATATATATATATATATATATATATACATATATACACACATACATATTTGTACTATATATATACATATAACTTTAACATGGACAATCGATCAACCCTTTAACTTCCCTTCAATAAATAAATAATATGAAACTATAAAAAGACCCTATATGAATATAAATCTAAACATGAATATGTTATATATATATATATATATATATATATATATATATATATATACACACACACACACACACATATATATGTATATATACATGCATACATATATATGTATGTGTATAAATATATATATATAATATTATATAACATGAACAATCTATCAACTCTATAACTTCCCTTCAATAAATAAATAAATAAATAAATAATATGAAACTATAAAAGACCGTATGTGAGCATGAATGTATGAATATGAATACGTTAAACTTTAATGACATTAATATTATAATGATTAATTGTATTAATATTATAGGCAATGTGATATATATTATTTTACAAAACAGCTTCAAAAATATTAATCAGTGCATCGATCAAAAAATGAACGCACAATTTAGATTATAGTATAATAATGCATTATAATATAACAATGCAGATTATTATATTCACAAATCTTAAATACAGGCTTAATGCAAATAAGAATGTAAACAGAAGAAAAATAAAGTATGAAGATACTCAAACGCGCTTCTTCATGTACATTTATCTGATCTTAGTGCCATAAATTAATTTGACAGTTTCAGCAATTATAGAACTAAATAAATTGTTTGTTTCAACACATGATAATTGCTACATTATATCGGCGCGAGAAGCGCTCGTGCACTGATCTGCAGGTTCATGTTCCGCCTGGCACGCGCTCGTTACTCATTAAGCAACAGGTAAAGCATCGCGTGCAAAGGTGTGTGTGTTCAGAGCCCCTGCACTGCAGATTCCTCCTCACATTTTTCATACATCTCATTCGCTGTGTCAACAGGAAAAGCTGCCAAAGTGGAGCAAACCCGCGTGACCCTCAGAGAGATGCATGTCGGTAAATCAGTAAAGTTTGACCCCCCTTTGCACGAGTTTCGTTATACCCGAACTGCGCTGATTTGGGTGTTCTGTGGTAAGTTTCCTCTGGAAGAATCTCACGACCTCAGACTGTTATCACGCTAAGATAAACAGCATCGCGTGCGTGCACCTGTAGCGCGCGGGTTAAAGATTGCCCACGTTGCGTGAGAGCGCGAGCGCACCGTTTCCCCGAGCTGCGCGCGAAGATGCTGGAGGGGCAAACGAGTTCAGCCTTTACCATCGCTGTTTATAAGAGCAAGAGTTTCAAGGCTGCAAGAAGACAACATGCATTTGTTTTGATTCCTTCATTTCGTGCACGCGCAGTGATTTACTAGTGGTTTCAGTAGTGCGCGCTTTGATTTCGACTCTCTTTACTTTCTAAATCATCCTGTTGTTGAATGAGCATGAGAGTTCCGAGTGTCTTCAGTTGATCAAATCACACATGCATGCCAATTAATCAAATAAAGCCCAATTAAGGATCTTTGAATTTGCTTTGAAGTTCTCTGGTGAGAATAATGCGCGGATTTTCCTAAAGTAACATCTGCACAAAATAAACAATTTATGCGTGGTATATTATATTATATTATATTATATTATATTATATTATATTATATTATATTATATTATATTATTCTTAGCCTGTTATTAGGGTGTGCAGCAGTGCTCAACGCAACGTGCAATCTTTTTAGACTGTTAAATGTTGAGATATTTTTACATAATAGCTAACTGTTATAAAAAAAAACTGTTTTTATTTGTTTTTATCATCACTATAAAGTGAGCAGAATGTGTTCTACTGTTTGAAATGTTTATTGCTTGTAATAAGGAGAGAGTGTCGTTTTGTGCGCTATAGTGTCCCATTGAGAGCACAGTGTCTCGAGTGTTCGCGTGAGAGCGCTTGCAGGGGTGTGTGTGTGTGTGTGTGTGTGTGTGCAGGGGTGGGCTCGGTCTTCGGGACAATCCTAAATCTGCTCTGTTAGTCACGCGAAGGCGGCAGCGGCTCTTTTTCTTGGGCACGAAGGTGCGGATTTTTGCGCTGTGAATGAATCGGATCTTTTGAGATCATGCGCTCGGTCACATCCATTCCACGCACACTCAGGCCGCTTAATCCGCGTTCACGGCAGCGGCGCGCCTCTCTGACTGTAATCCGGTTCCCTCGCGTGTGAACTGGGAGTTGCGGCGCTTCTGTGTGAAACACATTCCAAATGAATCACGGGAGGACAGTTTGGACAATGAAGTCACACTTGGAATGCGTGAATGTCATTATAATAGATGACCACACGAATGCAAGAGTCATTGTAAGGAAACAATAAGAGATCTAGAGGAACAATGTGATTCTCTGAACTTCAGATGAACCAAAAAATCACCGGCTGATTCAAACTGAGCAGAAATGATGCAGAAAAGATCTATCTATCTATCTATCTATCTATCTATCTATCTATCTATCTATCTATCTATCTATCTATGTCATAAGAAGCATATACCAAGATGATTCTGTAGAGTAGTAATTAATATAATAAATATAGCTGCGAGCAGCAAGAACTTTAAGGCTTTAAGCACATAAAAAGATATTATATTTTATTTAGCAAGCATGTAAACACTTAGATCAGATATGGAAAAGACCATTTACAGACAATACGGGAAAAATAAAGTTTTTTGACAGTTATAGCGCCACCTATTGCCCGATCTCCACTACTTTTTTGTGGTGTCCTCAGAGTGTGTCCATACATATGCGTGTTAATTTTGATGAAAATATCTCATTTCGTTATATATACTTATATATATGAGAGTATAAAAAATGACCCATGAGTGACTTTCCTATCAAAATTTTGACATTTGGCCATTAATGTTTAGTTAACGAGCGTATTTCCTACAGTGGTTTCGTCTCAATCGTACTAACGGTTTTGAAGATATTCGTAAGAATTTTTTAAACGCTAAATCACAACGTTGCACAAACCATAAGCCGAAACCTGGCATGTTTGGTATCGTTGGACTCTGCAAGGTTTCAGGAGTCTAAGGACGTGACTCTCGTGAAAATAAGTCGACAACACCTAAAGTTATAAGCATTTGAAAATTTAATTTTTCCACTAGGTAGCGCTGGCTTGCCGATGACCACAAACCGAGTTTCGTTCCGATCGGACTCCGTTAACCTTGTCTAACAGGTGTTTAAACGCCATTGGCTGATGGCCGCCATGTTTTTCATGTCCTCATAGACCATCATGTCCCCTTGGACCAAGACACTGCAAGCCAAATTTCAAGTCAATCAGACTAACGGTTGCATAGTTATAGTTGTTTTCATGTTTTTTCATGTTATAGCGCCACCAAGTGTCCAATCGCTGCATTTTTTTTACTGTGACCTCAGATTAAGCTCATACATATGTGTACCAAGTTTGTTGAAAATATCTGAATTCGTTCACGAGTTATAGCCAATTTAGGAAAAGCGTCTCCGCCCATTTCGAACATTTTGGTGCCCCTTAGAACTTTTTTTGATAACTTTTCATATTCATACTCCAGAGAATCTTTCTGCTCTTATTTGGTTCCAATCAGACGAAAAACCCAGGACTACTTCGCAAAAGTAGGTGTTGGACAAAATTCAAAATGGCAGAAAATTTTTCAGGCGCAAATGAAATGACGGAGATAAACGTTTTGTCCTTCTTGAGCGAAGGATTCCAACGATATAAGGAGTCTCGGAGTTTTGCGTTTGTGATCGATGTAGCACCAGTTATTGGCCAATCAGGGTCATAGCTTGTCAGTCTCTCCCCAAATTAAGACCTATGTTCTGGACAAGTTTCAAGTCGTTATAAATTCCAACTAAAGAACAAATATACTGCAAGAAAAGAGCAGTTTTTATAAAAATAAATGCAAAATCTAAAGGTCCACACTGCTTGCATTTGGTTCCTTAATAAATAACTTGTGAAGTGCAAATAACAGCAGCGACTGATCTCAGATCAGCAACTGGGGGAAAAACACACAATAAAACAGCATAAAGGTTTGAGCAGGTGTAAGTGAAGCAGAATGAAGAGTTTGCGTGTGTTTGAGCCGCTATTTCAGTGTCAAAGGACAAACTGAGAGAGCAAGAAACATTCGCCTTCAGCACTAAAACTCAAAGGAATCTCAGAAGATGAAAGAAGTCAAATGAGTGTGAAGAAGTTCAACCTTCATCACGCAACAGTCGAGCACCTGCTGCCGCGTCACCTCACTGCCAGACGAGTGTGTGTGTGTGTGTGTGTGTGTGTGTGAACACATGATATAAAGGAGATAATGCTGTGAGGGTTTATTTTCTAGAGGAACCCTGAGGAAGAGAGATTTGATCTAGTTCAGGGAGACTGAAGGCACTCACATGTATATAATCATACAGTATATATGCATATTTTGTAATAAAAAAAATAATTCTTCGCATCGACTATATGTGCTGATATTCTTAAGGGTGAGATGGAAATGTATTTAGATTTAGAAATTGGTTTGAGTTGGACAAACTTAATTAGTTCAGTCAAATTAACTTTTATGAGTATATAGCACTTTCTTTTTCTTTCAAGTTCACAGAACTGATACTTTTTAAGTAAACTGAACTGTTTCATTTTTATGAACTCATTTCTTTTCATTTAGATGAAGTTAAGTTTAACTGAAACTGGGCTGGGATGTTTATTTCCCAGAATGCTTTGTTCATGGCACTCAAGTAAGTGCTAAAATTAAGTGTTATATAATGCTTTTTTTGTGCAAGATTAATGTTAAGTGGGAGATTTAGTAAAGATTAATGTTTTGTTATGCTAATTTAGAAGAGTTTGTGGAGAGTTACCATCATGACCAGTGTTTGCGTTTACATGATAATTTTAAGTTGAATAATGTATTAATTAGTTTACTCAAATATTTCAATAAAATAACATTTAAAATGTATGAGTTCTGCTTACTTAAACTTAGATTTTATAACTTAAAAATTTTGATGTAACCGATTGCCTCAATTTTTTTGGTATTCTGGAGGCTGAGATGGGTCATTTTTATTGCTTTAACGCGTCCAGTTTCAGTGTGAAGGCAGTCGAACCATCAGCGTGTGTTTGTGTGTTTGTGGCCAGGATCATTCCTGACTGGAGAGAGTTTTGAAGTGTCATGTTTGAAGTACAGCATGGGAAAACGACCTACCGGCACGCAATCTGTGTCAGGAGGACTGATGTGTGTGATCTTCTGCCACCTGAAACTGCACACCTCTAATTACCTGCTTCACAGAGAAACACTGATGATCCTGTGTGTTAATATGAACACTGAATCTATCTATCTATCAATCTATCTAGTGTAAGTTTGTCTGTTTTCAGTGAAATCTCCTTCTCTCAGTCAGTCGGAGTCAGTGTGTCTGGGGTCAGATCTCGCGTGTGCCCTCAGTCGCCCGTCCTAACAGGATTAACAGCGGTCGAAGTTCATGACATTCCCCCAAACACTTCACCTGAGACCTGAAGACCTGCAGGTCACGTCAATAACACACAAACATCTGCTCTGAGTGGTTAACAGCATTTGAACCATTACCAACAACTGCCACTGTCAATGTGAAATCAAAGTTGTTTTTAATGCAGTATTACAGTGATTTATCGGTGCACATCATTATTGTTTTCAATTCATGTTCCTCGTAATCTTGAATCTTGCAGCAAACCATAACCATCCAAACCCGCCCTACATTTGATCTTGTTTGAGAAGCTCAGATATACGACACAATAGAGAAGAAAAGACTAGTGACACTGTTGACTTTAACACTCGAACAGCATCATTTCATTTAAAGATGAGTGCAACTCTTGATTTAAGCAAGACACAAGAAAGCATGTGATTTGAATTCTTCATCTTTACTCAAGGGTCCTCAATGAATCTGAGCTGTAAATGTCATGTGACTAAAGGGAAATTACATCATTGGCTGTGATTTTGCACATTCTCTGTACATCTGACTGTAACCTGTTGATACTGTATACAGGTTTTTTTTACCTTATTGTTTTGTTTATTATTTTATTTATTGTTTCATTATTATATCTTATGTTCATATTGTCTTACCATTTTACATACTACTTATTTATTTATTTATATTTAATGCACATTCTATAGCTGACCAGGAGTGTGTATAGTGTGTGTGTGTGTGTGTGTGTGTGTTTTATCTGTTAAATAAAACCTTCATTACACAAACACGACTCTATTTGTTCTCTCAGTGAAATGACCTTCAGTAGAGCATGACGGATACACAGAATGTGAAAAACACAGAAATCCACCATCCTCGATCGATCTCTGCCACACTGGATGATTTTTAAATCATTTACATTATTTGCTAACTGCATTCTTTAAATTGTTGACATGCATTCTCTGTAAAGCTGCTTTGAAATGACATGTATCGTGAAAAGCGCTATACAAATAAATGTGAATTAAATTGAATTGAATCATTTGATTGAGACTGAACTCACAAAGAGATATTTCTATTATGATATAGTTGAGCATAAACGTTCACTTTCACTGTAAAGATTTCCATGAAATCATATTTTGTTTATACATAACATTCCCAGGAATCACAATTGCAAATTTCATGTACTCAGTTGATAAAGTACACTCTAAAAAATGTTAAACACAATGCAAGTTGAGTTAAAAATGGACAAACCCAATGATTGGGTAGTTCCAACCCAGCGGTTGGGTTTTATTTAAATATTTACCCAAAATAGGTTGGAAAATAAAAATCAGACACATAACATTTAACCCAATCACTGGGTTAAAACAACCCATCCGTAGGGTTAAAACAACCCATTCGCTGGGTTAAAACAACCCATTCACAGGGTTAAAACAACCCATCCGTAGGGTTAAAACAACCCATTCGCTGGGTTAAAACAACCCATTTGCAGGGTTAAAACAACCCATTCGCTGGATTAAAACAACCCATTCACTGGGTTAAAACAACCCATTCGCAGGGTTAAAACAACCCATCCGTAGGGTTAAAACAACCCATTCGCTGGGTTAAAACAACCCATTCGCTGGATTAAAACAACCCATTCACTGGGTTAAAACAACCCATTCGCAGGGTTAAAACAACCCATCCGTAGGGTTAAAACAACCCATTCGCTGGGTTAAAACAACCCATTCGCTGGATTAAAACAACCCATTCGCAGGGTTAAAACAACCCATTCGCAGGGTTAAAACAACCCATTTGCTGGGTTAAAACAACCCATTCGCAGGGTTAAAACAACCCATTCGCAGGGTTAAAACAACCCATTCGCAGGGTTAAAACAACCCATTCGCAGGGTTAAAACAACCCATTCGCAGGGTTAAAACAACCCATTTGCTGGGTTAAAACAACCCAATCGCAGGGTTAAAACAACCCATTCGCAGGGTTAAAACAACCCATTTGCTGGGTTAAAACAACCCATTCGCTGGATTAAAACAACCCATTCGCAGGGTTAAAACAACCCATTTGCTGGGTTAAAACAACCCAATCGCAGGGTTAAAACAACCCATTCGCAGGGTTAAAACAACCCATTTGCTGGGTTAAAACAACCCATTCGCAGGGTTAAAACAACCCAATCGTAGGGTTAAAACAACCCATTCGCTGGGTTAAAACAACCCATTCGCTGGGTTAAAACAACCCATTCGCTGGATTAAAACAACCCATCCGCTGGATTAAAACAACCCATTCGCAGGGTTAAAACAACCCAATCGCAGGGTTAAAACAACCCATTCGCTGGATTAAAACAACCCATTCGCTGGATTAAAACAACC
This sequence comes from Megalobrama amblycephala, assembly GCF_018812025.1. Lineage (NCBI taxonomy): Eukaryota > Metazoa > Chordata > Actinopteri > Cypriniformes > Xenocyprididae > Megalobrama > Megalobrama amblycephala. Next base: position 238,503 of record NC_063062.1, read on the forward strand.
CATTCGCAGGGTTAAAACAACCCAATCGTAGGGTTAAAACAACCCATTCGCTGGGTTAAAACAACCCATTCGCTGGATTAAAACAACCCATTCGCTGGATTAAAACAACCCATTTGCTGGGTTAAAACAACCCAATCGCAGGGTTAAAACAACCCATTCGCAGGGTTAAAACAACCCATTTGCTGGGTTAAAACAACCCAATCGCAGGGTTTAAACAACTCAATCACTGGGTTAAAACAACCCATTCGCTGTGTTAAAACAATCCATTCGCTGGATTAAAACAACCCATTTGCAGGGTTAAAACAACCCATTCGCTGGGTTAAAACAACCCAATCGCAGGGTTAAAACAACCCAATCGTAGGGTTAAAACAACCCATTCGTTGGGTTAAAACAACCCATTCGCTGGGTTAAAACAACCCAATCGCAGGGTTAAAACAACCCATTCGTTGGGTTAAAACAACCCATTCGCCAGGTTTGTCTATTTTCAACCCAACTTGCGTTGTTTTTAACCCAGCGTTTTTTAGAGTGTATATTCATTGTTTTCACAGCTTTAAATTTAAAATGTAGGCTACTCAATAGTGTAAAAATGTCTAACCAAAAAAAAAAAAAAGTTCAAGTACACCATCGTTTAAGTTTTCAGTCAGTGTTCCGCTTCCGCTCCTGTGCATGCATTTCATTTAATTTCATTTTATTTGCGTGACACGTAAATCAGCAGGTAATTAATCAAAGACGTCACACTGTAGTAGCTTCTGAATGAAAACACTGGCGGATTCAGATCATCGCCGCGGGGATCAATAAACTTCATTCATATATCTCTCCTGACTGCCACGCGTGACCTGAACACTGAGCGCGAGCGTGAGAATGAAGGTGCGCGGTGAAGATCAAAGCGCTGCAGCTCACGCAAGCGCACTCGCGTCCCGGGCGCCTGGAAAGCAATTGTATCACCTTCCGTCCTCTGGAGGTTCGGGGAGCGCGCTCGCGCGGGTCTCGGAGGGACAACAATAGTTGCGTGCGGAAGCCAGAACCAGCCATCAATCCGAGTGTCAGGTCGCGCAGCACGGCTTCTGCTGAGTCAGACAAAAACACACGGAAAACATGCATGCGCTGAAGGGAAAGCAGATATGTGACTGCTTGACACGCAACGCAAATCACTCACACACACGCACACCTATAATTTGTGTTATTATTTTTCAACATCAAGAGTAAAGCCTATTTTATATGCTGTAACATTTTTTTGCAGCTCACTTAAGCTAAAAGTAATATTCCTTCGATATGAGCACATATAGGCCTATATATAAAAATGACTGTTTAATAATTCAATAAATGTTTAAAATAGTTGATGAGTTGCGTTTTAGTAGATGCAGCACATTTTAGAATAGCAAACAATTCTAATATTTATTTTAATTATTAATATTATCATCATATTCAGTTCACATTGTAATCAGTACGTGATATTTGCATGCGTAGAATAACAATAAAACAAAACAGCACTGATGTTTCTGCGCGCGTGCCCTAAAAAGAGGTCCCGTCAGGTAACGCGGAGTTCAGCAGTGTCGCGCGCTCGGACCCTGAACGCCGCGCGGTTGATGATCGCGTGCAGACGGTGTTTGCTCGCGCTGTGCCAGGGGTCAGTGGAGGGGGCGGAGGGACGCTGGACACTCACCCATTTATCAAAACAATCACTGCATGCACGCTACTGTTGTGTAAATAGCAAAGTTGGCTGAGATTTTAGCAGAGCTTTTTCTGTCCTCTCAGAAGTCGCCGGTTTGAATTATGAGCTGATCTAATGAGAATGATATTTTTAGAGTGAACTATTCTTATTGTGCAGGAGGTGATTGTGTCGAGGGTGTGCATCTAGAGGACAAGCACACACAAAAAAAGCTATTCAACATGAAGTGAATTATGCAAACAATGTGATTATATGACCAAAAAAATGTTGAGTCAGGCTTCAAAAAACATGATTTAATACGCCTGATTCAGCTTGACCACATTCAGTTTCACCTAAAAATAAAGTTCTTTACTGGCACTGATGGTTCCATGAAGAACCTTTTAAGCTTCTTTATAATAGAAAAAAGCTTCTTTTGATCACTGAAACCTAAAACTCTTCTTATGTCGCATTATGAAAACCCCATTTGGAAGCTTTATTTGTAAAATGAGTGTAAAAGTGATGCAGATCAAGAAAAATCCTTCCACACATGTTGACAGTGAATATTGCATAATTATCCCCTCGCAGAGCCATGAGAGCACGGCCGAGGCGTCGGGGTAATTGTGTTAGTGTGAGACTCTGGACAATGCAGCGGGCATCTCTCGGCACTGACAGTGTTGTTTTTGGCCGGCGCTCGAGTTTCTCCAGGGCCGTGTTGAGTAACTCACTGAACCCGAGTCTAGATAACAAACCCTTCAGCCCCTCTGAGGCAGGACGTCCGTTTACAGCCAGCTACTGTGTGTGTGTGTGTGTGTGTGTGTGTGTGTGTGTGTGAAATAAAATAGCATAACAAGAGATTTTTAAGCTATTTTTCTGTAGGCTGGTCATTTTTGACAGTGAGCATCACAGTTACTGGTTAAACATTAAAGCACATTAGTGTGATAAACAGTGCAATTATTTGTAAAATTGACAAATTTATCCAGAAATAACACTTTTTTTCACTCAAAAAGGGAGGTACATGAGCTCAGATCAATCGATCAGTTCCAAAAACAAGCTGACGAATCCAATATTTGGAAGCATAATGAGAGATTTATAAGCCAGTTTTGTTGTCACGGTAACTATTCCAGCCAGAAGCGTTCTGAAATGTTTTCGGCGTATTGTTTATGTGTTTAGATGATTGATGAACGATGAATGATGATAATAACTTTTATAGATTTCCTATTGCTCTTGTGCAGGTTTTCACATGCGTGTCTCAGACGTGTCGTTTGGTTGCATAATTATAATTCCTGCAGGATAGTAACGAGATCATGGCAGAAATAAATAAGTCAGCACAAATCCCAGATAAACTGTTTATATTTGTCATGGCAAATCGCTCAATTTGTCTGTCACGAAGGTCTTATTTCCCCTCGAATGCTGAGAGAGAATGTAAAAGTCAGAAGGAAACAGAGGCTGTAAGTGGATAATGTTATTTTATTTGGTAATACAACTTTAATGTCATTCACTGTATTATGTTGGCTTGACAGACAAAATACTTTCTTCTTCTGAGACTAAATTTTAAACATTATCATGCTAGCAAAACGTTAAATCATGCTAACTCATGCTAGCAACATACTAACTCATGCTAATAACATGCTAACTCATGCTAACAACATGCTAATCATGCTAACAACGTAAAATTTGCTAAAATGTGTTAAATCATGTTAGCAAAATGTTAAATCATGCTAGCAACATGCTAAATAATGCTAACATGTTAACTCGTGTTAGCAAAATGTTAAAACAGGCTAGCAATTTGTTAAATCATGTTAGCAAACATACTAATCCATGCTAACTCATTAGCATCATGCTAATCATGCTTTCAATATAATAACATGATCATGTTAGCAATATGTCAAAACATGTCAGCAACGTGTTAAAACACATGCTAATAACATGTTAAGCCATGCTAACAATATGTTAAAACATGTTAACATGTTAATCATGTTAACGTAAAATTTGTTAAAATGTGTTAAATAATGCCAGCAACATGCTAATCATGCTAGCAACATGTTAAAACATGCTAGCAACATGTTAAAACAAATGCTAGCAACATGCTAACTAATGTTAACATGTTAACTCATTTTAACAAAATGGTAAAACATGCTAGCAATTTGTTAAATCATGTAAGCAAACATGTAAACTTTGTGGTAAATCATGCTAACAACATGCTAACTCATTAGAATCATTCTAATCATGCTTTCAATATAATAACAACATGATCATGTTAGCAACATGTTAAATAATGCTAACAATATGTTAAAACATGTCAAATTTGCTAAAATGTGTTAAATCATGCTAGCAACATGCTAATCATGTTAACAGCATGTCAAAACATGTTAGCAATGTGTTAAATCATGTTAGCAAAATGCTAGCAGCATTCTAAATCATGATAGCAAAATGCTAAAAATGTGTTGAATCACATTAGCAACATGTTAATTCATGCTAAAAATGTGTTGAATCACATTAGCAACATGTTAATTCATGCTAGCAATCTGCTAATCATGCTAACAACAAGCTAAAACATGTTAGTAAGAATCTTTTGACTTTCACTGAGTAAACCTTCAAACCTCTTAAACTTTCAGACCTGGCTTTGTCAATCCAGCATCAGAGTTTGTTCACAAACTCTACTCATCTAGTTAGTGGTTGTTAAGGTGAGACACTACAGGCTCAATTTTGCTTCCATAGCATGTCTTCTTTCAGACTAGTGCATGTGTTTATTTTATTGCACTTGATCAGTTTCAGTGCATCTCTTTAAAGGCAGTGAGTTTGAGTCAGAAATCTCCAGCATCTTTACACGCATCAAACTTCACAGTTTTATTCATATCTATATTCTGAAGAGTTGTTCATAAATCATTTATACAACATTTTACTCTTAAAACATCTTTGTCTGTTGACAGTATTTTCTGATTTATATCCAAAATCCATTCGGTAAAAACCTTTAACTCTAAAAAGTCAAGAAAATCTAACAAGAATGTGAACAATGTAAGGCTGAACACCGTTACTGACAATCGTCATTTTGGCTGCGTGAGATTCTCCAGCTTTGTTGTTGTTGAGCTGTTAAAGCTCCGCCCTCTTCTGGAAAGGGGGCGGGAGCAGCAGCTCATTTGCATTTAAAGGGACACACACAAAAACGGCGTGCTTTTGCTCACACCCAAATAGGGGCAAATTTGACAAGCTATAATAAATGATCTGTGGGGGATTTTGAGCTGAAACTTATTCTGGAGACACCAGAGACTGATATTACATCTGATAAAAGGATACAACATTATAGGACCACTTTAATGTGATTAATAACCTAAAGTCAAGCATCACAAGTGTGATCAAATCTCTAACACTAAATATCCCACAGATGCACTTTGAAGGACGCGAGTCTACAGAGCAGATCAGTGAGACGTGAGGATGCAAGAAAATAAAATGCGTAGAGAGCGAGAGAGAAGCAGATGGAGATGTGATGGAGTGATTTTCCCTCAAAAAACCCGGGATAATGTGTGTTGTATATAAACTGCTGTCACCGCAGGCGAGTGTCCCGTTCCACCTCTCTCTCTCTCTGCTGTTTCTCACAGTCTCTCATCTTCCTCGTCTCACTCGTATATGCACAAACACTCAAAGTCTATTTCATGAAAGATGGAGTCGCCGGATGAAACCGAAGCTGCTGCCGGTGACGAGGACATCTGAGGTCGTGGAGAACGAGGGCATGGAAGCGCCAGATGTGTATAATTCGCAGGTTTTATTGTGTCGTCGTCTGTCAGCGCCTCATCAAGAACTGTGCCTTCAGCTCCATCGGCCCGTCAATCAAAAACTAACTGCTGATTCCACTTTGACTGGCTTCCAACATGAAATAGAGCAACAGCCAACTGCCAATAAAGCTCGTCTTTAATTATAAACATAAAGTTGACAAAATGATGCCCATGTGCTTCTGTTCTGCCCCGGGCCGTCGAAGGCCTTTGGTCTTCAGAACCCACGAAAACAAGCAGTCAAATAAAGACGAGATCAAACCCTGTCTGAGGTCTTCATCATCAATATTACTGTGTTTGATTTATTATATATTATGCACATAAAAGAAAGCACCTGAAAATTATGTTTAATGATCCTCAGCTATAATTGAGAAGCAGAGATAATGAACTAGTGCTAAAATATTAATATCGCTCATAGTGATTTCAATAAACACCTTAAAGGGACAGTACAACAAAAACTAAATTCGGTCTCATCTACAGTGATTAGATGCTTCATTTCCAGCTGCTGCACCAAAAAACACCTGAAGAATTCCCACAGATGCACAGAATTATTGACTGGAGATTTATATATTAATATTTATTTTGGGTCTCTGATATAGATGAACTAGATTCCCATTGTTGCTGTCGGAAACAGGCGAAGCCCTGACTGGGTGTGGTGAGAAATCGCTTCCTCTTGTTAAACTTTATTGGCTCGACTTGTTTCTCTGTCAGCTAATGTAAAGAAAGCCAAATGACTAAATGCACAGGAATGCCTCACAATACACAATAAACACAAGCTGTGAGCCCTATATAGTGCACATGAGCTGTTTATTTAGGGACGGATCGCACTGATAAACATTCACATGTTCAGAATGAAGCAATAATGAGAAGTGTGTCACGCATGTCACACTCACACACACACCAGAAACAAGCTGTAAAACACGGGGGTTTGATTCTAAAGCTTCATACCATCCCACAGACTGTAATATGACGATGCAAATCTATTTCGGGCACTGAGAGACAAGAGCTGATGCTGCAGTGGATATTATGAGAAAATTAAAGTGTTTTTGACCCGGGATGAATGTGAACCTGTTGTAGGAGACGAGAAACAACATTAGGAATGATTATGATTTGACTTTTTTAACTTTAGTTAGTGTGTAATGTTGCTGTTTGATCTTAAACAACATCTGCAAAGTTACGACGCTCAAAGTTCAATGCAAAGAGAGAAATTTTCTTTTACAGAAATCACTTTTTAAGGACTACAACGAGCTTCTTCCTGGAGGCATTCCTGTTGGGCTGCTTTAGAGAAGAGGAAGAGTTGTTGTAGTCGAGTGTTGTTGTCATGCCGTCATTTTACGCCGGACTGCTTCACAAACGAGGGTCAATTCAACACAAAAGATGAACATGACGGCACATGCTAGTGGATGAGTTGAATCAACTCCACAGCAACTACATCAATTTATCCACTAACCATTCAGAAACGTCTAAAAGTTGTAACTTCTTCCTGAGTCTCTCCATCAGTGTCGACTCCGGTTTGAACAATGTAAGGCTGAACACTTTCGTCATTTTGGCTGCGTGAGATTCTCCAGCTTTGTTGTTGTTGAGCTGTTAAAGCTCCGCCCTCTTCTGGAAAGCGGCAGCTCATTTTCATTTAAAGGGACACAAACGAAAATGCCGTGTTTTTGCTCAAACCCAAATCTGACAAGCTATAATAAATGATCTGTGGGGGATTTTGAGCTGAAACTTCACAGACACATTCTGGAGACACCAGAGACTGATATTACATCTTGAGAAAGGAGCATTATAGGACCACTTTAATTTGGTCCAAATTTTGATTTGAGGACTAGTTCACCCAACAATAACCGTTCTGTCATCGTTTACTCACCCTCATCTTGTTTCTCTCGTTAACACAATGAAAGTGGATTTATATCTGCAAAAAGGACAAAAGCACCATAAAAGCATCAGTAAAGTATTTTCTATAGAATACTTTAATATATATATAGATTCATCTTCTGAAATCATGTGATGCTTTGCATCAGCAACTGACTGTCATTACCAATTTAAGTCATTATTCAAAAGAGCAGGCTGGGTATTCTGATAAATGCCTCCTTTTGTGTTTCATGAGTTGAGAGTGAGTAAACGATGACAGATTTTATATCCCAAACAAGCTTTTCCTCTGTGTTTTTTGCTCACGCTCATTTAAGCACTATGGGAGTTTTTCGGCGTGTTCGACTGCTATGATCTCATGTTCCCGCAGCGGCTGAGACTCTCACGCAGGACTGACGTCACTTTCACACAGAGAATGTGAGGAAAAATAGGACAGGCTGTTTCGTCCCTGTGCCGCCGGTGCACTTTGCTCTGTTCAGGTGTAGAATGTGTGTCGTGAGATTTATGAGGACTTCAAAGACGCGACACTCCCTCTGCTCTCTCTCTCTCGGCCGCTTTCACATCACAGATCGATTGTTCTTCTACAGAACATGATTGTTTGAAAGGATGCATGATTTTTGTCTTCTGAGGAGCTGGAAAACTTGTCTTGAAGAACAATTGACAATATTGTGCAAAAACTGGGGTTTGTGACTTGATGGAAAGTTAATAATTACATTTCAAAAAAGTTTAAATACAATTAAACTTGGCATTGGCATTGACTCCATTGGCAGATATTTAAGCACAAACTCACTGATACATAGACTTGTGCCGATATGTGATATATCACGATAATGAATATGCACGATATTGTTATCGTGGGTATTTCAAAATACCGTAAATAGTAATTTATTACTAATTATTAATATTTTTATAATGCATTTAAGAATACTTTCCCCATCAACCATATAAAATGCACAACACCGCTGTATTCTGCGTCAAAGGGACATGCGTTCAGATGTAAACATGCCCAATGTGAATGAGAAGCACATGACGGAACGAGTGAAGGAGACGCGCTGAATGAAAGTGCACGTTCACTCTCTGACAGCAGAGGGCGCTGATGGAACAGCAGAAATGCAGCGGTTACCCCGGAAAACAAAGCAACTGCGCTAGTGAAGTTTTTAAAATGCTTCAAACATATATTTTAATCTGGACTACAGCATGCTCTAATCTAATGATTAGAAATGTTCTGATTATTTGTTATTGTTCAGCAAAACTGAGACATACGGCTTCATTAGTTAACATGTTAATTCATTATTACCAAACTGACAATGAAAAATACTTATAAAGCATTAATTATTCTTAGTTAATGTAATTTCTTAGTTACGGTTTAATATCATTACTAAAATCAAAAGAACTTATTTAATGGGCTTGAAATTATCAGTTGTGTTTCTTAACTCACATTAACAAAAAATAATACTTTCTGTAACAAATGTAGCTCTTGCTCAATCTTAGTCAATGCGTTAAATACTGAGACCTTATTGTAAAGTGTAACCTATATATTTTATATATATTTTGTGTATTGTATTATTGTATTTAAACATTTAGAGGTTTTTTTGTTATTACAAAAAGAGTTCTTAAACCTGTTATACTATGACAACACTTTTTTTGCAACTTATTTCAATACCGTGATAAAAGCTTCAGCAATTAATCGCAACATGAAAAATTTATACCGTCACATGCCTACTGATACATTTATTTTTTTAGTAAACAAATCTTCAGTCATTTTGTTTCTCCAGTAAATGCATCTTGATTTAAGAATGTTTCGAGGGAATTCACGCAGCTCAGGAGCCAAGAAGAAATTCCCCTTTAGACGATCAATGACTGAATCAAAACTCCCCTCAACCGTCTTTAAATAATTTCCATCACCTCATCCTCTCTCACAGGGATTACGTGGGCCGCGAACAGCTGCTGATACGCCTGGTTTCCCGAGCACACGGTCCCAGAGATCACCTGCGGCCGCGCCGCTGCTCATTGGCTGCTTCCTGACGCTGCCAGGTAAAAATAGCATGTGAATGTGCACAGATAAAAACTTGTAAGGCTTTATAACAGTGCTGTTGATATGGGCGAGTAGCTCTGTCTAGATAACGTCTCAGCTTCAAATGCTCTAAACATGGAAGCGTTCAATCTGAAATAATAGCTGTCAAAATCTCACGTCCCGTCATGATTCACAAACCCATTTCAGAGGTCAAAATCCATTATTTGTGTTTGGGTCATTCTGTATCAAATCAACCAAATTTCAGAAACTTCCCCAGCTCAAATGTTTGATTTTGTTAATATGTAGAAAGACAAACATAATAGTAAATGTCCACTATTTTCTGAAGGAAGTCAAAATGACCATTTTCAGCCAATTTACAGGAGTGTAAAAATGACTTTATAAAGATGGCAGCATCATTGTTTTATTTCTACACAGAGATTGGCAGATCTATTAGTGAAATCTGTTGACTTCATCAATCTTTGTGTCATTATATGTCAACGGTGGCCGTTCAAAAATGAAACAAAAGCACTTTTTGTGTTTTTTGCCTCAAGTTTGCATGTCTGTAACTCAAGAAGTGTTAAAGATATCTTAATATCCTTCTAGATTCTGGTTCTTAACAAACTTTCCTTTCATTTTAAAGGCTCTCGATGGTTCAATTCCAGAGATATGGAGATCTCAATGCGGCTCCATGAGTAAACTGTACACATTTTCAGTGGTCAAAAAACAAATGTGGGTCATTTTGCAAACAGCTTTTTTCTTTTAAAGAGGAATATCTGAAGAACAACTGATGTTAAAACTAGAAATGTATCTCGTGTTTTTCCATCATCTCAATTGCATTGAACATTCCTGTCTGAGTGCCAAAAATATTCCTTTTCCAAAGTTGTCATGCCTGTATCTCTAAAAGTATTCAAGATATCATCTTAATAAACTTTTCTTTTGAAATCCTCAGTTTCAAGGCCCTATATAGTTCAGTCCTATAGATATGAGGATCTCAAAGCAGCTATATATTTAAATTTTCAGTGATCGAAAACCAAATGTGGTTCAGTTTGCACACAGCTGATACTTGTTGTGTTTAAAGAGGAATATCTGAAGAACAATTAATGTTTCAATTAGAAATGTATCTTGCATGAATCGTAACTCTCTGAGTACCAAAAATCCACTGAAGATGGTTAAGTTGATGCACAATAACTCTTTATAAGAATCTATATTTGAATCAGTTTAAGGGATATTTGGAAGATGAGAAACAACAGTTTTAAACCGTAATAATATTTCACACTTTGTCCTGTATATGCAGTGTTGGTGAGCAGAAGAGACTGATTGAGAAATCTTTTGAATGGTATATTGATTACCAATGTTGAGGAATGAATCAGTGCTTTTGCAGTGATGTTTTGACGGCATAATTACGCTCTGGCAGACTGTCACGGCTCTCTTTGCTTTGTTAGAAGCTCTTTCATGAGTTCCCGTTGAGTTTTACACACGGGTGAGACGGAGAGATGCCCAGGGCCAGCGGAGAAGAGGTGTCCAGACAGACACTCTCATGGAAGGCTTATATCAGCGGATTAAAATGACCATAAACAGAATGATTTGATTCGGCTGATGGGGTTACACAAAGCAAGAGATATTGCACGGGTTATGAGCCCTTTGGAAGAAAATCAAGCGAGGCAAAGCTCCTGTCGTGCGAGGTCACATCACGCTGCCAAAACATGACCCCGGCGCACACGTGTGAAAGCCCACTAACAAACAAAAGCACACGCAGGTCTCTTCTTGTAGCTGTTGATTCTTTGACATGTTATTTCTGCATCTTGGCTGGGAAAACGCTTTCCTCCTTCATGACAGCTACTTGGACGCTCTCGCCGCGGATTCATCTGCGCAAGGCAGCGGTGTGTGCGCAGCCGGGATTACGTGTCACGACATGCGTCTGCAATGAAAACCGACAGAGCGGCTGCGAGAGGACGTGTCATTAAAGCGTTTCCCTTTCTACCTTTATATAAACACCATCATTCTGTCATTTAGGAACAGTCAAAGAAGGTAATTTGAGCCCTGCAGTCGCTCATAAAACAAATCCCTCCGTCTCTGTCCTTACAAGCTCATCTTATGCAACGCAGAGAAATGCATCTGATGCCAGTCGACGCTTCGGCTGACCTCGGAGGAGGATCGTTCCCCACCGAACAAACATCACTCTTACTTTTGATCTCCAAATCTTTTTCCTCAAAATTACTTTCTTTTTTTTTTGCAAGATATAAACTCAAAAGATATAAAGATATAAAAGTCACAACTGTGAGATAAAAAGTCAGAATTACCTTTTTAATTCTTGTATTCCTTGGTGGAAACAAAAAAACAGAATTTTGAGGTTAAAAAAGTCAAAATTGTGAGATAAAAAGTCATCATCTTTTTTATTTTTTTATTCTATGGTGGAGACAAAAACAATTTTGAGGGGAAAAAAGTAAAAACAATTGTGAGATAAGAAATCACAAATGATCTTTTTTTTTTCCATGACGAAGACAAAAAACTGAATTCCGAGTGGAAAAAAGTAAAAATTGTGAGATAAAAAGTCGTAATTATCTTTTTTATATTTTAATCCATGGTGGAAATGAAAAAAAAATAATAATTTTTAAGGGAAAAATGATAAAATTATGAGATAAAAAGTAGCAATTATCTTTTTTTATTTTTGTGTTATTTGCCGAAAACAATAACAACAAAAAAATTTAAGGGGAAAAAAGTCAAAATTGTGAGATAAAAAGTCGCAAACATTTTTTTTTATTCCATTGCAGAGAGAAAAAAAAAATAATTCTGAAGTGGAAAAAAAGTCAAAATAGTAAAATAAAGTCGCAAATTATCTTTTTTATTTTTTTTATTCCATGGTGGAGACAAAAACAATTTTGAGGGGAAAAAAGTAAAAAAATTGTGAGATAAGAAATCACAAATTTTATTTATTTTTTTCCATGACGAAGACAAAAAACTGAATTCCGAGTGGAAAAAAGTAAAAATTGTGAGATAAAAAGTTGTAATTATCTTTTTTATATTTTAATCCATGGTGGAAATGAAAAAAAAAAAAAAGTTTTTAAGGGAAAAAAGATTAAATTATTATGAGATAAAAAGTAGCAATTATCTTTTTTATTTTTGTGTTATTTGCCGGAAACAATAACAACAAAAAATTTTAAGGGGAAAAAAGTCAAAATTGTGAGATAAAAAGTCGCAAATCATCTTTTTTATTTTTTTATTCCATGGTGGAGACAAAAACAATTTTGAGGGGAAAAAAGTAAAAAAATTGTGAGATAAGAAATCACAAATTATCTTTTTTTTTTCCCATGACAAAGACAAAAAACTGAATTCCGAGTGGAAAAAAGTAAAAATTGTGAGATAAAAAGTCACAAATTATCTTTTCTTTTGTTTTAAATTCCATGGTGGAGACAAAAAACTAAATTCCGAGAAAAAAAAAGTAAAAATTGTGAGATAAAAAATTGCAAAAAAATTTTTTTATTCCATAGCAGAGAAAAAAAAAAAAACTTCTGAAGGGGAAAAAAAGTCAAAATAGTAAAATAAAAAGTCGCAAATGATCTTTTTTATATTTGTATTCCTTGGCGGAAAAAAACTGAATTGTGAGATGTAAATTCAGAATTGGGAAGAAAAAAGTAAGAATTCTGAGATAAAAGTCACAATTTCTTTTTTTTATTCTGCAGTGGAAACGCTTCCATAGACCTGAACTATTGACTATAATGCAGCGCTCAAGTTAAAATGAGATCAACCGTTAAAAAAATGCGTCTCTAGACATTCATTTTTAAAGTCGGGGAAGTTTCACTAGTCTTTCCTTCTCTATTGTGTCGTATATCAGAGTGAAACGCTTCTCAAACAAGAACAAATGTAGGGCGGGGCTTGATTTTGTCTGTGGGGAATTGATTGGATGGTTGTGGTTTGCTATTGGTGGATCTCATGTGAGTGACAGGTTGCCCCGCCCTCGTCATCAGAGAAGAGAAGAGATGCTGCAAGAGGAAGATATTCTGATTCAAGATTATGAGGAACATGATTTTAATAATAATGTGCACCGATATTCAATCAAAAAACAAGAATTGTCCTTTTAGATTTCATGGTGACTTTAAAGCCAAAAACACACGCCTCCACAGGACAGTCCGCCCAAGGAGACGCACTAAACGCGTGCAAAGCGCAGAAGCCGGCTGTCAGGGCAGATGGAGGGTCATTAGCGTCTCAGAGATAAAGAGCTCGTCCTCACGCAAGAGCAGAGCGCCGGAGCCCGAGGCCACATAGACTCGCCCGGCCGGTTCTGCGCCGCTCGCCGATGGATGTGCATGCGAAGAGCTTGTAAACCAGAGAGGAAGTGAAGGTGAAGAGATTGAGCGCCCGGGGCTAAGAGAGTTTAGACAGAGCTGCAATCACGCCTCGGGATCAAGCGCCGCCGCTAACCTTCAACAATCAGATCTGAGCGGCCATTCCTGAAGAGAAACTGTGAATGCTTCTGTAACTTAACCTGCATAAACAGAATATAAATAAGGGACATTCTGCAGAACTGGTGCTGTCCCACAAACAAAAACACATTTAAAAAGCATTTAAGTATTCAAATTTTAGATATTTACTAAGATCCTTCTATTATCTGTTGAATCCCACAATAATATTTAAAATATCAGTAAGATATAAAATCATCATTTATTGGGTACTTTCAGTTGGGAGGAGTCTGTCCTGAACCCTGACCCCTAAACTTCAACTTGTGAAAATGAAATTGAAATAATTTTTGCAGTTTTTTCCATTGTTGTTTTTAAAAATATATTTTTGATTCTTTTTTTTAAGATAGTGAAGTTAAAAAATATATTTATTTTAATATCATGAAACTTTATGTAAAAAAATAGTGTCATGTTCACGTCACTACCGGAACAGTGTGTGTTTGAGTCTGATTTTAACACACTTCTGCATTTCTGATCAGGAAATATTCCTCTCACAGCCTCTCTTTCACAGCAGATAGATCATCATTCTGAGTTAAATGTGTTCAAAATCCTGAAAATCTGTGAAGAGCTTTAAGGAACGTCACTAACAAACACCTTTTTCTGCAATTAAGCAAACTATTTTGGGTGTTATTCCATGAAATGTAGTTTTTATGTGTGTTCAACTGTTCAGAACTGTGTTAGATAACCATGTGCTCATTATCATCTTTGAGCGGCTCAAAGGTATAGGAAACTGTCACTACCGAAACTTCACCACATGTTTCGGTCATGACTGTTTCGGTAGTGACAAAAGTGAACACATAATCATTTATTTGGGGGAAATAAACAACATTTTAGTACAATTATGCAAATCATTAGTATTTTAATGTGTTTTAGTATGTGAGTTAAATTGTGTCATGTGATGTGGTCACTACCAGAACATGGGATGATTTGTCAAAAATAAAGTATATTGAATGATCGACTCAGATGTTATTATAGTGTTTGGTTCAAACTAATGAATCCTTCACTTTGAAATCAATTTGATAAACTTTATGACTTTTACAAAGAAAGATTGGATTCAAAATACAACAAATCTGATAAATTACACTTGAAATATTGTTAAAGTTGTAATTGTTATTGATTTACCTGTGCAAACTTATTTAAAAAATAGCAAAAAATATATTAACAAGGTAGATGTAAACAAAATCTTAATAGGTCAATGTGACCCTTCTTATTAAATTATTTATTATTGTGTTTCGGTAGTGACAAATCTGGGGAGATATTCCAAAACTTTCTGAAAAAAAACAATATGCGCAATAACTGCACAATTACTAGAAATGATGTGAAGTTTGGATATTATACAATTTGCATACATACAAAATTTGTGGAAAAAGAAAATTTTTTTTCAAGACGTTTCCAACTCTGACGTTTAACCAATTCGACCCAAATATATATATATATATAGACTAACTATAATAACCCTGCATGCAGCAAAAAAAAGATTATTATTTTTTTAGCAGTGTTTGGTACCGTCCAAAAAGTAAAAAAAATTAAATAAACATGCTATATAACCATATGTTTTTATAAGTGATGATTTATTTAGAATCATGTAAAATGCTTTTTTGATCTTTATATTCCCTCTCTAGTGTATCATTATCATGAACGAGTGTAAAGATTAAAGGTAAAATTAATTTCTCCGCTGCCAGCAGCACATGAAAACATTCACATAAACAGCGTCTGACAAGAGTTATGATGGGCTGATCAGGTCTTGGGAACAAACTCCTGGCTGAATGTGCAAACAGCGACAGCAGCCAAACCTCAGCGATGATGTTTGTGTTCCGCCCGAGGCCTCGCAGCCCAGATTTAAGAATGAGTTAGCGTGTGAAGGATGCGTGCTGCAGCAGACCACGCCTGCACCTGTCAGGTGACCGAGAGCTCCTGCACATATCTGTCTCACATGTCTTCATGTTCACATGTGCGACACCCTGCATTTCACTAATGCGCCCGGTGGCTCAGCGGCCCTGGAAACCACTAAATATTTACACTGTCAGTCTGAGAGTATGTGCTACTGATCACACACACACACACACACTCTAATCACTAGCTGTCTCCATCACTAGCGAGCGTGTGATCCGTTCACAGCCGCTACTGGAGCTGCGGTCTGATGTTTGTGATCTGTGATCAGATAAGCAGCTCCTGTAATCACTTCCTGCAGGTGTTTGCTGAGGTCGAGCGTTCTCACGTGAGTTCTGCTGGATCGCAGGCACGTCTCTTCACCTGCAGACACCTTCACACACTCACTGAAGAGGCTGAACGCATTAGTGCAGATCGATGGCACGGCATGCGACGCAGGCCTCACGGGCGACGACACACGCTGCAGCACGTCTTCTGAGCGTTAGATAATGATACAGCAACAGTTCATCCGGATGGAAAATTGGCTTTTGCAACATTGCAAGTCAAAAGTCACGCCAGATTGCATGGAGACCAAATGAGACTTAAGTTTCCTTACTTTCATCCATAGTAATGAGATCTCGACATCAGCTGTGTTTCCATCCAAAGTTGTGAATTTAACTTTCAACTAATCACAATTAAAGCAGCGTTTCCATCCCATGTGTTCAAAAGAACAAAAATGTCTCTTCCTGGGAAATTGCTGCAAAATATCAGCCCTAATAAAAATGTAAGTTGCTGCGTCTTGTGTTATTCTATAGTCAAAGTCACATGAGGGATTTATTCTGTAAATGTGTTTCCGTCATGGTTTATGCGCATTTGTCTTCTTATCGGACCTGTCTCAACTGAGTGCGTACGTTTTTTATGCACATTTTATCCGTATATTGGTGTTTCCATCCATGCAATATCCCAAAATGTGCATTGAATTGGATGGGCTTAAAAAAAAAATAATTGTGCATCTCCTGAAGACTTTTAGAGAAACATCTGATCGTTAACTAAACACATCTGAGCTTTGAAAAACATCATGCACAGTAAAATCCCCAGAGTTAAATCAGCTCTGCTCAGAGTGCATATGGTCCCTCTCTAAATAGTGTTAAAGTAACACTGAAGCAGAGTTAAATTTAATGAGATAATTAAGCAATTAATAAGGCTGTGACTTAAGTCACAGTGTTTTTTCTTATTTCTTCAGTGATTCTGCTTGTTAACAGCAGGTGTTCATCACTAATGCGCAATCATTACTTCATTAATTGCTTAATTATCTCATTAACTTTAACTCTGCTTCAGTGTTACTTTAACACTATTTAGAGAGGGACCATATGCACTCTGAGCAGAGCTGATTTAACTGTGTGTTTCCTCTGGGCTGAACTAATAACACAATATCAAATCAACACTCAAGACTGTCCTGAACTCAATCCGTGACCACTGAGATCTCAGGAACAATCCACACCACATTTATACAGTTATAAAATCAAAGATTGTATCTGTTAACATTAGTTGCATGGTGAACTAACATAAATAAACAATGAACAATTGTGTTTTGAACTGACATTAACAAAGATTTATATCCTCACAAAAATGTAAACTGTATTATTGCACGGTTATATTACATCTAACTTTATTCACATACGCAAAACATGCCTGATTTTTTATTTTGTCAACTATATTATCAATTATCCAGCTCTAATCTGCTAAATGCAACTATAAGGCATGAAGAAATAAACACTGACATCATGATTTTCTGTAGAGCTGCTGTGGAACGATGACGTGTCAATAAAGAATTCTTTTATGCATTAGTTTCATGCTGCAGTTACATAAACCTGAACAATAGTTGAGCATCAATAAATGATAATGAATACATATATTTATAATAAATAAATAATTAGCATTTAAAATAAATAAATGTATATACTGTATTATGTAATTATTAATTTTTTATAATATTATTTATATATATATATATATATGTCAATAAAGAATTCTCTTAATGTATTAGAGTTTCGTTTTGTGGTTTCATGTTGAAATGACATAAACCTGAACAATAGATGAGCAGAAGTATGCGGTCGGTCTGCATGCTCCAACTCCTGTGACCTTCTCACTGTCTCCTCTAGAGGAGAACCAGCGCCATGACCGCCTGATCTCTGCAGAACACGTCCAGAACTCTCACACACGTTCTGAAACACACAATATCAAAAAGAATCGAACGATAAGCAGAGAGCAAAATCAACACGACTAGTTATTAAGTAGGCTGTTTATTAAAGCTTCAAATGGATTAATTTATTGCTGATGGATTCTGGAAGAATATAGTTCAGCTGGGCACCAATTGCACTTATTCTGCACTGTAAAAAATTATTTTCATGATTCGTTATCACATTTTTTCTTTTGTCAAATCAACTAAGATAATTAACGTAGTTCAGATATTTTACAGTATTTTGAGTTTCTGCTGATTACACCAATCGGTTTCATTGTGTTAACTCAAATTTTTAATTTTAATTAACTTAAAATTAAGGCAAGCAGGTAACTTACTTTTTTTTTTTTAAGTTAAACCAACAATTCTGTTTTACAGTGTGTGTTTTGCAGAGGAATGTGTTCATACTTCAAAATTGATGAAAGTATTCCTATATGGAAAAAAGCAAATGTACAAAAATAAGACTGATGGGAAATTACATTTAGTGGGGGCTATAATCATTATTACCTTTTTTACATTTTTTGTTTTGGTTTTTCGCACAATGAGCCAAAATGATTTTTCAATCTCTAGTGATTCTCTGAAGTTTGGCTCCACCTGCAGGATGAAACGCAGTGTTACAGCCTGAATGATTTAAACCTGCACACCGCTCTTACTTAACAGCAGAAAACATGATGAAACTCAACTAAAATCGTAATTCTTTGAGATGCGCCTCACAGACAAAATCAAGCCCCGCCCTACATTTGTTCTTGTTTGAGAAGCGTTTCACTCGGATATACGGCGCAATAGAGAAGAAAACACGAGCTCAGCTTCCGTTTCATGCTTACTTTAACTAATATCTTAATTTATAGAATACATTAATATATAAACATATTATATAAAGATAATAACTTAAAAAACTAAACCCCATTGTACAGTGCACAACTGCAAAACGTGTTCATGAGTCAATAAACGCCAGACTCGAGGAGAAAAAAAAAACAAAGAGTTGTTTTGTTCGACACTTTAAACACATTATTCACGTATAAATACCGTTTCACGTGCTTCATAAGGGAGACAGAGGCGCTGCAAATGGACATAATTTCCAAAACAACATATCGGTTTAGATGAAGATCAGGATAAACTTACAGAAATACAATCAAACAGGTTTTCACCAACCATCATTTCTCTCAAAACATCACGTTCTCACAGTTCCCTCTCAAAAGTGCTTAAGAAATTTTACCTCAGTTGGCAACATTGCTAAAGTTGTTTATGGTGAATACAGGAATATTTTGCATTGAAGGTCATTTCCATTCGATTCACCAGCGCGCGCTTTTCGTGTTTGTGGCCTCGCGAATATATTCACTAGTTTTCTATTAGAAGGAAAGTTATTCTTTTTTTCTTTCATGAACTGTTTTTATATACACTACCATTCAAAAGTTTGGAAACATTACTATTTTTAATGTTTTTGAAAGAAAACAGAAAGCAGAAAACCTTGACATTCTAAATAATATAAAATAAAAATGATTCTAACAACATTAATAACTATAAATAAAACATTAAATATAAATATAATAATATATACACTACCATTCAAAAGTTTGGAAACATTACTATTTTTAATGTTTATTTTTAATGTTTTCGAAAGAAGTCTCTTATGCTCATCAAGCCTGCATTTATTTGATCAAAAATACAGAAAAAACCCCAGTAATATTAGAAATAGAAATATTATTAAAATTTAAAATAATGGTTTTCTATTTGAACATACTTTAAAATATAATTTTTTTCTGTGATCAAAGCTGAATTTTCAGCATCGTTACTCCAGTCTTCAGTGTCACATGATCCTTCAGAAATCATTCTGATATGATGATTTGATACTCAGTTATTATCAATGTTGGAAACAGTTTTGTTGCTTAATATTTTTTTGAAACTGTGATACTGTTTTCAGGATTCATCGATGAATAAATGGTCAAAAAGAACAGCATTTATTCAAAATAGAAATATTTTCTAACAATATAAATCTTTACTATCACTTTTTATCAAATTAAACACATCCGTGCTTAATAAAAGTATTAATTTCTTCCAAAAAAAAAGAAAGAAAAAAAATTACTGACCCCAAACTTATGAACAGTAGTGTATATTGTTACAAAAGATTTAATTTAAATAAATGCTGATATTTTTAAACTTTTTATTCATCAAAGAATCCTGAAAGAATTATCACGTTATAAAAAAATATTAAGCAGCACAACATTTGTAATAAATCATCATATCAGAATGATTTCTGAAGGATCATGTGACACTGAAGACTGGAGTAATGATGCTGAAAATTCAGCTTTGATCACAGGAATAAATTATATTTTACTATATATTCACATAGAAAACCATTATTTTAAATTGTAATAATATTTTACAATATTAGTTTTTTTTCTGTATTTTTGATGAACAGAAGAGACTTCTTTCGAAAACATTAAAAATAAACATTAAAAATAGTAATGCTTCCAAAATTTTGAATGGTAGTGTATATATTATTATATTTATATTTAATGTTTTATTTATAGTTATTAATGTTGTTAGAATCATTCTTATTTTATATTAGAATGTCAAGGTTTTCTGTCACATATTTCCACTGTATCCAGTCCAGCAGGTGTCGCTGCGTGTCCTTCACCGTGTGACGCAGCAGAGAAGAAGACAGAGAGGACACGTGATGTTTGTGTTCATTACAGCACGTTGAGGAAACTCTGTAATGCTGATTTGATTAATATTAATCCATGAGTTCGAGTCTGGGTAAGAAAACAACAACAAAGTGTTTGATATGAATGTGGATATTTTGTTTTTGTGTCTGAATCTTTGTGTGCTGCTGTCTTTCTGACATATATGCCACTTTTGGACATAGGTACATATATATTTTTTATGCTCAGTACTTATTAAATTAATGTGTGTCCATTAACTGATATGTAGAAAGTATTAGTTTTCATCCTGCTGTTTGACATAATACAAAAATAACAATAAAACATAGCGTGCATTAAGATGTGCATGATTATTTTGTCCACTGTTATTTTATGCAGAGGGAATAGTTTATGCTAATGTAAAATGTATTTTCATCATTATTTTGAGCCATGTGAAGTTGCATACTTTATGTAAAAGAAACAAAACATTAAAGGATTAGTTCACTTTCAAATTAAATTTTCCTGATAATTTACTCTCCTCCATGTCATCCAAGATGTTCATGTCTTTCTTTCGTCAGTCGAAAAGAAATGAAGGTTTTTGATGAAAACATTCCAGGATTTTTCTCCTTATAGTGGACTTCCAGATGAGGAATAGTAAGAGATGAGTAAATTATCAGGAAAATTTAATTTGAAAGTGAACTAATCTTTTAATGTGTGTAATACCCGTGAGCTAATATTTAACCAATAAACTGGTTTCTGCACTTGGTTCCTCTGGTCTTCTCATGCGTCTTCTCTCACCTTTAGCAGGCGTCAGTCCTTTGGCTTTCATTGAAGCTGAGCTGTTGTTCACCTGCAGGTTTTTGAGATGACGTACATGGAGGGTCTGAAAGTTCTGCCGCGAGATGCCGTGGACTCAGACACGCAGCGCTGTCGGATGGGCCCGACTCTGATGTCCAGGTTAGGACTGAGGTTGGGCTCTCCGGTTCTGATCCGGGTTCTGCAGGGGACGTGTCTCTGCACCGCATGGCCCCGACTGGACCTCGCAGACGGATATCTGCAAATCAGCACCCAGTGTGCCACACCAGATCTCAGTACACAAGCGCTCACCGGACTCACGGTCGACCCGCCGCAAATCAAACCACTGAAATGCCTCCTGAAACTCTCCTGTGTGACTGTGAAAGTGTTTGTGCAAAGTCCGGGACACAAGAGGAAGGTTCCCGAGCAGAGCGTTCAGCAGCTGCTCCAAGGTCTTTACGTCCACGAGGGTCACTTAGTGGATCTGTCTTGGGCGAAAGCGGAGATCAGGTTTGTGTTGGTTGAGAAGGTGAACTCGGGCTCACAGAAAGCTGGTCTGGTTACAGCTAGAACCCGTGTGGACGTCAGCGTGATACAGACCGTGAAACACCTGGAGAGGCAGCGGCTCCAGGTCTCGGTGTCGGCTCTGGGCGGCTTGGAGGATGTTTACGCCTCGCTGAAGGAAATGATCACCTTTCCTTTGCGTTACCCGGGGACTCTGCGGCAGCTGGGCCTGTCGTGCCCACGAGGGCTGCTTCTGATCGGGCCGCCCGGCGTCGGGAAGACCCTTCTGGTGCGCTGCGCCGCAAAGGACATCGGGGCCACGCTAGTGACTGTGAACGGGCCGGAAGTCACGGGATCTCGACCCGGAGAGAGCGAGGAGAACCTTCGGCGGATGTTCGATCAGGCCCGGGCGGAAGCGGAGGAGGGTCCGTGCGTTCTGCTCATCGACGAGATCGACTCCCTGTGCCCGAGGCGGACGGGGAGCAGCGGCGCTCCAGAGAACCGCCTCGTCGCGCAGCTGCTGACGTTAATGGACGCCATCGGCAGTCATGAGGGTTTCGTCATCATCGGAGCCACAAACCAACCAGACGCTCTCGACCCGGCGCTCAGGAGACCCGGGAGGTTCGACAGAGAGGTAATTCAGGGACTGAGAGTAATTTTCCCTGATAATATGTCGGCAATCATGTATGGTGTTTAGAAATGGCAAACTTGCGAACGAATCAAACAGGTTTGCAAAAAGATCTAAAATGGTTTGTGATTTAGTTTGATTGGCAGCTGTTTATCCCAACGTAATGGGATACTTTATGGCCTTATTTCCACCTGGTATTAAAGTGTTAGTTCACCCAAAAATGAAAATAATGTCATTAATTACTCTCCCTCATGCCGTTCCACACCCGTAAGACCTTCGTTCATCTTCAGAACACAAATTAAGATATTTTTGATGAAATCCGATGTCTCCGTGAGGCCTGAGCAATGACATTTCCTCTCTCAAGATCCATTAATGTACTAAAAACATATTTAAATCAGTTCATGTGAGTACAGTGGTTCAATATTAATATTATAAAGCCACGAGAATATTTTTGGTGCGCCAAAAAAAACAAAATAACGACTTATTTAGTGATGGCCGATTTCAAAACACTGCTTCAGGAAGCTTCGGAGCGTTATGAATCAGTGTGTCGAATCATGATTCGGATCGCGTGTCAAACTGCTGAAATCACGTGACTTTGGGGCTCCGAACCGCTGATTCGACACAAAAGATTCATAACGCTCCGAAGCTTCCTGAAGCAGTGTTTTGAAATCGGCCATCACTAAATAAGTCGTTATTTTGTTTTTTTGCCGCACCACAAATATTCTCGTGGCTTTATAATATTAATATAGAACCACTGTACTCACATGAACTGATTTAAATATGTTTTTAGTACATTAATGGATCTTGAGAGAGGAAATGTCATTGCTCAGGCCTCACTGAGCCATCGGATTTCATCAAAAATATCTTAATTTGTGTTCTGAAGATGAACGAAGGTCTTACGGGTGTGGAACGACATGAGGGAGAGTAATTAATGACATTATTTTCATTTTTGAGTGAACTTACCCTTTAAGATGTGTTTTAGTCGATCGGATCACAATGGACGCGCTAAATACAGGTGAAAACTGGGTGTGAAACACTGAGCTCGTCCACCTCCAGAGGTCATCGAAAACACATTCGACCGGATTGCTTTGGTAGTACATTCGAACTGCGCTAAAGACCGCCTACTGACCATTATGGGAAGCACACGAGCCGGACGGGATTCAAACTTTGTCGTCTGAAAACCCAAGTTTGGTTTGAAGACTGAAAATGTACCAAACACAATGTTCTCTCTCCATTCCTGATTTCTCAGCGTTCGTCGTGATCTTGCAGCTGTCAGAGCAGAAACTGAAGTTGATTGTGATCGTATGTTTTTCCGTCATCTCCGCACGTTCATATGTAAATTGCGCGAGTTTATTTTGTCCATTAGATCGAAAGATCTGAAAAGGCCCATACGTTTACCCGCCTATAGACCCTCCCCTTGAAGAAATCAGGACAGAAATGGTTTAAAGTGAACAAAAGAGACGGATCAAAACACCAGGTGTATGTGTCTCCGTCTACTTGTGATCCGATCGACCAAAACGCTTCTTAACACCAGGTTTAAACAGGGCCTTTAAGACAACGAGCGCTGGAGTCGAGGTGGATATTTACCTATAAGCCATTTTATCGTCCGGCAGGTGATCATCGGCGTTCCCTCGCTGCTGCAGAGGCGCAGTATTTTGCAGTGCGTGTGCCGAGAGATGCCGCTCTCCGCTGATGTCGATCTGAATGCTGTTGCTGAAATGACCTGTGGCTACGTTGGGGCGGATCTGAGCGCGCTCAGTAGAGAGGCGGCGCTGCAGGCCATGCGACACTCGCAGGTAGAATCACCGATCTTATATTTTAACAATAAAATCTCCCGTTGAGAGTTGTGATGATGAGCTGTCGTGGTTCAGGCGGGAGCGAGCGAGTCGGTGTCGATGCAGCACTTCCTGCGAGCGCTGCGGCACGTGCAGCCGTCGTGTTTGAGGAGCAGCATCGGAGCGACTGACTTCAGACCCATCAGCTGGGAGCAGATCGGAGGGCTGGAGGGCGTGAAGCTCAAACTCAAACAGGTAAAAGAGTTCACCATGTTAGCAATAAAGGGCTAGCTCAGGCAAGTTTTCTTACCGTCTGACGTGTGTTCAGAGCATCGAGTGGCCCATGAGGTTTCCAGAAGCATTCGTGCGGTTGGGCGTCTCTCGGCCCAGAGGAGTGTTGCTGTACGGGCCGCCCGGCTGCGCAAAGACGACGCTGGTGAAAGCAGCAGCTTCTTCATCTCACTGCACCTTCCTCTCCCTCAGCGGAGCCGAGCTGTTCTCTCCGTACGTGGGAGACTCCGAGAAAACACTTGCACAGGTCTGACATCACACAGAAGCATCCCAGCATGCTCGACCTTGATGGAAATGATATGATGGATGTTTCTGTCTCTCCGTCAGTTGTTTGCTCAAGCGCGTGCATGTGCGCCCTCCATCGTGTTCCTGGACGAGATCGACAGTATGGTGGGCTCTCGAGCGGACAGCGCTTCCTCTCACAGTGTGCAGTCGCAGGTTCTGTCTGTTCTGCTGACCGAGCTGGACGGGGTGGGAATTCGGACCGTGGAGAGGCGGAGCAACGGCAGAAAGATCGCTCAGTTAGAGGGAGGAGAGCAGGAGGAAGCCAGAATACATCAGGTCAGAGAAAGTTTCCTGATAATTTACTCACCCTCATGTCATCCAAGATGTTCATGTCTTTCTTTCTTCAGTGGAAAAGAAATGAAGGTTTTTGAGGGATTTTTCTCCATATAGTGGACTTCACTGGGGTTCAACGGGTTGAAGGTCCAAATGTCAGTTTCAGTGCAGCTTCAAAGAGCTCTACATGATCCCAGACGAGGAATAAGAGTCTTATCTAGAGAAACCATCGGGCATTTTCTAAAAAAAATAAACATTTATACACTTTTTAACCACAAATGCTCGTCTTGCACTGCTCTGTGATGCTCCACGCATGACGTAATCATGTTAGAAAGGTCACGCGTGACGTAGGAGGAAGTACCGCAGTAAAACTCCATCTCATTTTCTCCTCCAACTTCAAAATCATCCAACATCGTTGTTTTACCTTTTATTGTAAAGGCCGTTTGACTTAGTCTTTGACGTTCACTTTGTAAACACTGGATCGGTACTTCCTCCTATGTCACGCGTGACCTTTCCAACATGATTACGTCATGCGTGGAGCATTGCAGAGCAGTGTATATAATGTATAAAAAAAAGTATATAATGTTTATTTTTTTTAGTAAATATCCGATGGTTTCTCTAGATGAGACTCTTATTCCTCGTCTGGGATCATGTAGAGCTCTTTGAAGCTGCACTGAAACTGACATTTGGACCTTCAACCCGTTGAACCCCAGTGAAGTCCACTATATGGAGAAAAATCCCTCAAAAACCTTCATTTCTTTTCCACTGAAGAAAGAAAGACATGAACATCTTGGATGACATGGAGGAGAGTAAATTATCAGGAAATTTTCATTCTGAACTGAACTAATCCTTTAAATGAAAACAAAAAATATATATTTTGCTGTGTGTTGTACTGACTTCAGTTTATGCTGATTTAAACTTCAAAGAAAAAGGAAGATTGTGTTTGGATGTGATAATTTTCAATCGCTGTATAAGTGATGTTAACACATGTGATTTCAGATGGAACTCCAGGAAGTGTGTAATAAGGATGTTTTGATTGTGGCTGCCACTAACAGAGCAGATGTTCTGGACAGCGCTCTGCTCAGACCCGGCCGACTCGACCAGATTATATACGTTCCTCCTCCAGACCTTGAGGTGAGCTGCAGATAGCCACACTCATTTCACTGGTTTAAAGTCAGCTTGAAATCAAAATTGACCGTTTTTTTAATACAATATTTCAGTGTTTATTCTAAACGATTTATCGCTGCACATCATCATTATTGTGTTAAATTCATGTTCCTCAATCTTGAATCAGAATATCTTCCTCTTGCAGCATCTCTTCTCTTCTCTGATGATGAGGGCGGGGCAACCTGTCACTCACATGAGATCCACCAATAGTAAACCACAACCATCCAATCAATTCCCCACAGACAAAATCAAGCCCCGCCCTACATTTGTTTACAAGCGTTTCACTCGGATATACGGCACAATAGAGAAGAAAAGACAAAAGACTTTACTATCATGTTGTGACATATTTCCAAGTTAAACGCTATTGAACAAGAAAAAAATTACTGTTCCCATTAAGACCAGTAAGAATTATAACAAATAAGCTTTCATGATGTTTTTAAAGTCAGCATTAAAGGGAAGTTGCGCTCATCTTTCCTTCTCTATTGTGTCGTATATCCGAGTGAAATGCTTCTCAAACAAGAACAAATGTAGGGCGGGGCTTGATTTTGTCTGTGGGAAATTGATTGGATGGTTGGCTGGTGGTGTCAATTTTGATTTCACGGTGACTCACATGTTCTCTGATGTCTCGTGAACAGGGTCGTCTGGCCGTGCTGCAGATCTGCACTAAAGGCGTCCCGCTGCATCAGGACGTGTGTTTGCAGGATCTGGCTGCTCAAACAGAGCGCTTCTCTGGAGCTGATCTAGAAAACCTGTGCAAAGAGGTAAAGCTCACACTCGCCGTAAGGATTTGATCATTTCCTTTCTGTCCTGAAGCAGGATAATCAGGACTCTTCTGTGTCTCTCTCAGGCGGCTCTTCTGGCCCTGCGTGAGGAAGGACTCGATGTTTCCTGTGTGAGGCAGGAGTATTTTCTGAAGGCGCTTCAGGCTTTGAGTCCATCACTGAGTCCTGAACAACTTAAGCAACACTTTCCCTCATGTCTCTATTAAAAAGATATACAATAAAAGTATGTTTGTGATTTGTGTACAAATGTCCTGTTTTATTCATTTTTGAAGTAAAGAGTGGAGTACAAAATGAAATGTCATGAGAAAAAAAACTCCTAACTGGTCCAAAAATAGCATTTCTTGAGTTTTTGCTGACTGCTGTTGAGTTTGGGGTTTGTGAAGCTCTCAGTAAAAGCTACTGTGAAACAATATGTTGTGTAAAGTGCCATTAACTAACCCTAACGGTATTGTAATGATATTGACATTTGACTTTTGTTTATTATAATGCATAACTTTATACCTTTTAAAATACTGATAAAAAATATGAAATGAAATACTGTTAAAAAAACATGTCCTATAGAAGACTAATATATAATTTCTGATATATACTGCCCTCCAAAAGTTTGGAAACACCCCTGGCAAAGTGTGATTTTGGACAATATCAGCATAAATCCATATCATTTTTTGGTGCAAATACATTAAAGTAAATTGACATCATCATTGAAGACCAGCAATAATAATTTTCATTTTGATTACATAATAATGGCAATATGCCCCTTTGCCAGCTGTGATGCTGGTTACTGGTTTAAACTTGGCCCAGGTTTGGGTCAGCACACCTTAATAGCTTCAACAACTGATTGCCAATTAAGTTTGGAATACAATGAACCAATTATAACCCAGTTTAGGTCAGATAGCTGCTAATGGTGGATATTTTGATGAATCGAAAATTATTATTTTTTCTATGTATAAACTGTTTATATAATAAAATATATTTTCTTAGTTTGTGTTGTCCCTTATCAGTGCAAAATTATCACAAATTAAAAAGGATTCATGCCAATATGGTCCAAAACACCACTTTTCTAGGGCGTTTCCAAACTTTTGGAGGGCAGTGTAGATAATAAAATAATTAATTTTGGGCTAGACCGTTAATGTAGCTGATTAAATGAACGAGCTATATGCACAAATAAAAACAACCAATAGCGCGTGTATTCACTCGGTTTGTAAACAGAACCTTGAAATAAAATCCAAAATGAAGGTTTTTCATTATTTATAATATCATTGAAATAAAAACTCACAGCTCGATAAACCGCCGCAGATTCTCCTCAGACGACCAACCGTCAACATTTGAAATTTAAAAAGGCGCCTTTTTGAGATGTGACGTGGTAAGCAGAAGAACAATGTAAGTGACGTCATTCACACACATAACGGAGAAATGCCAGTGAATGTTGTTAGAAACTTGTTGAAACGTGTGTTTGCTGAGATATTATTCGATTGTGCTAGAGTATAGTATGGAGCCCGTTTACGCCACATAAGAACAAAACAAATCATGCTTTGGTAAGTCTTAATTATGGCATGTTCCCCCGGTTTCACAGACAACATAAGCCATGGACTAAAATGATTGTTTGATCTGTTTTAAAGATAAGGTAGGTCATTTTCGGAGAGGATAGCGAGCTAGCTTTGAATG
The DNA here is from genome assembly GCF_018812025.1 of Megalobrama amblycephala. Classification (NCBI taxonomy): domain Eukaryota; kingdom Metazoa; phylum Chordata; class Actinopteri; order Cypriniformes; family Xenocyprididae; genus Megalobrama; species Megalobrama amblycephala. The sequence goes on from NC_063062.1 coordinate 267,164, forward strand.
AAGATCCCACACTCCCTTCAGAGCGCCTCCAAAGCCACGCCTCCTCCTAAACACACGAACATTACAATAATAATGAACATAAACAACTTTACGAGCACTTTCCTGTACACCTGACTGCTGCAGATTCATTTCAGAGTTGATGGTGTTGCCATTGAAACACTTAAATTCGAGTCACGAACCGCTCCGAGTGTCACGGGTTATTTTTCGGCAGTTATGAAAGCAGCAGAAGCTTGATGTTTTGGTTCAGGAGGAACTGTAATGAGCGGCTGCAGTTTTGTTTGGCGTCTGTCTTAACTCTGATGACGTGTGAGACGCGCTGATGACGTGTGATGTCTGCGCGAACACGGTGCGCAAAGGTATGTAAATACATACGTTGACAGGCAGGTAGGACATCCTATTGTAGCCCTCGGAACGAGGGATATGATTGGACAAACATTTTATGGTCCTTCGCCTTCCACAGACAATATGTAGAACACCTAATTTAATGCTTGCTATCGGGATGTGAAGAGACTTTCAACCAGTATAACAAAACAATGTTTTTGAAGCAACTGAAAGCAACTTGGACATATTAAAATATATCAATGACATTGTTTTGTCTTAAAACGCACACCAAGGCACGTTTATAGAAATCTAATTACCGGTATTTAAACTAATGCCTAATCCTGGCTTAATCTAACCCCTGTCTGTGAAATCGAGAAAATTGAAATTATGACATTTTAATCTCATAATTATGATTTTAATTTATTTTTTGTTTAATCTCATAATGACTTGGTACGTCATAATATGTCAAAAATGACTTTTTAATGGGTTAGTTCACCCAAAAATGAAAATTCTGTCATTTATTACTTACCCTCAAGACCTTCGTTAATCTTCAGAACACAAATTAAGATATTTTTGATGAAATCCGATGGCTCAGTGAGGCCTGCATAGCCAGCAATGACATTTCCTCTCTCAAGATCCATTAATGTACTAAAAACATATTTAAATCAGTTCATGTGAGTACAGTGGTTCAATATTAATATTATAAAGCCACGAGAATATTTTCGGTGCGCCAAAAAAAAACCCAAAATAACGACTTATTTAGTGATGGCCGATTTCAAAACACTTAAAGTCATAATTTCTACTTTCTTGTGTTTTGTGAGGCAGATTGACATTGAGTCCAGCAGAGGGCGCTGACAGCACAGCTGCGGTCATCATAGTTTCAGTATGAAGGTGAAGCGCGTGAGATGGGTGTGTATGTGTGTGTGTGGGTGTGTGTACGTGCCATCAAACCCGTCTCTATTGTGGTATATAAACAACAGTCAGAATGATGCTGCATCTTCAGCACAACTTCAGCAGGTCAGTTCACTCTCTCCATCACCACCATCATCATCATCATCATCATCATCACTGATGTATTTGTTCATCTGTGACTCTGAGACACTCTGAATGGAAAATAATCATTTTGAATATTGTTTTCTGTAGGAAGCCTCACTGTGAAAGATGTTCGGAGGGTTTGTTCAGATGCTCAAGAAAAGGAAGGAGGTGAGGAAGACTTATCATCATCATCATCAGCAGCATCTCCTCTGGATTATTACATGACTACACCTGTTTCACTTATTTTTCTTGAATTTTTCTAGTTAATTCCTTTGATTGGGTTTGTCGGTTGTGCAGCACTTGGAGCAGCGACAGCCTCGATTTACTTCTTACTGACCAAACCGGACGTCATGTGAGGAACTTTATCTTTATTATGGGGTTATTAATAATAATGTTTAATTAATTCATCAGTGTGGTTAATAATAAACATTATTATTAGTCAATATAAAGTGCTGAACTCGGCTACTTAATGTTTTACTAGTTACAATATGAAATAATATTCAACATATAATATTGACTTTCATAGTTTAAACAAGACAAGAAATCCAGAGCCATGGGAGATGCTCGATCCATCGAAACCACAGAAGGTAAACGACTTTATTGTTCATAATGTGTGTTTCATAGATCAGGACTGACGGGTTGTGTTGATTTTAACCACTTGTGTGACAGTAAAGTCAGTAATTTAATGCTGGTTAATGTTTAATTTAAGATCTGGAGCTCAAACAGAAGAGCAACGGTCGTGTTCGATTCCCAGTGAATGCGTGAGCTGATAATAGAAATGCTTTTGGTTTGAAGCATCAGATAACATCAGATGAAGGAAGATGAGGAACCTGATGAAAAGTAATAAACACGAGAAACATTAACCGATCTGTTTCCTTTCAGCTGATGACGATTAACCAGCAGTGGAAGCCGGTGGAGGAGCTGGAGCTGGTGAAGAAACTGACCAAATGACCTCTGAATGTTCATGATTAACTGTAAACCTGCACTGTACAAATCACTCAAAACTTAAATAAATTAATGACAAGATTCTGCTGCTGTGTCTTTCTTTTATTTGTTGCAGATGAATTCATGCTTGCGTTCGTCTCACAGCCAAACTTTACTGTTTCCTTCAGACAAAACAAGAGAATAAATCAATGTCGGCGGTTACATTAAAATCTGAGGAGGAAACACTGATGCACTTCCTGCTTCCGTCTTCATGATGGAGAAACAAACGTTCGTCTCTGACCTGAAGATCCTGGTTTCATTCACAGAGTGTGTGTGTGTGTGTGTGTGTGTGAGGAACACAGATCATGTTATTATACTTTGTTGAGAAACTCACTGCATCATCATGAACATTCCCATCAGCCCACATTCTCCAGCCACATGTCTGAGCTTGTTTGTTTCTGGCTGTACAATGTGTGTGTGTGTGTACGTGACTCAGTGTTCTGTGCTGATGTCGCCCATCATGTGACCAGGAAGTGTTTGACAATGAGCTCTAATGTGTCACATGTCTATAAATGAACCATCTTGATGAAAGTATGAGGGAAAGTGTTTTATGTGCTGTATTTTCATCACCCTTCAGTCGCTTTTAAAACTTGTTATTCGTCATGTTTATATCTCACAAATCTGACTTTTTTTCTCATATTGTGAGATATAAACACATTTAAAGTGACTTTATCCATGTAGGTTGTAATTTATTTTGTTTGTGAATGTAAAAGGTCTGCAAAAGTTCAGACAAATGGAGTTTTTGTCTCCTAAAAGAAAGAAACGAGTCGTCAGTAATTCAGTCTCCAGTGAACCTGCGTAGGTTTGTAACTAATTTGCATAATCCCCGCCTCTGGTCTTCATTGGCTGAACAGTGTCTCTTTGCCCCGCCCTCAATCACTGTAGTTGTATCTGGAAGAGTTTGGTTCGTGTTGTTCATGTCGAGAAGACGCAGACTGGGGCGTCTGACCAATCACAGCAGAGCAGCTCGAACGAAGCATTTCAGACACTGAGAGAAAAGAGCTGATGCTGCAGAGGATGAGGAAATAATATGTGCCACGCATGACGTAATCATGTTGGAAAGGTCGCGTGTGATGTAGTCGGAAAAAATCCATCTCATTTTCTCCTTTCTTGTTGTTTTACCTTTATTTGTAAAGGCCGTTTGACTTAGTCTTTGCATGTTCGCTTTGTAAACACTGGATTGGTACTTCCGCCTACGTCACGTGTGACCTTTCCAACATGATTACGTCATGCGTGGCGCATCACAGAGCAGTGCAAGATGAGCATTTGTGGTTAAAAAGTATATCATTTTTATTTTTTTTTGTAAATGTCTGATGGTTTCTCTAGATAAGACTCTTATTCCTCGTCTGGGATCATGTAGAGCTCTTTGAACCTGCACTGAAACTGACATTTGGACCTTCAACCCGTTGAACCCCAGTGAAGTCCACTATATGGAGAACAATTTTCCTCAAAAACCTTCATTTCTTTTCCACTGAAGAAAGAAAGACATGAACATCTTGGATGACATGAAGGTAAATTATCAGGAAATTTTAATTCTGAACTGAACTAATCCTTTAAGAGCCTTTAAAATAATATAATAAGGCACTTAATTGTTACTTTTAATGCAAAAAAAGTGTTAATTGTGAGATTAAAAGTCGCAGTTGTCTTTTTTATTCCAAGGCGGAAACAAGCTTCCAGTGAAATTAGTGTTTTGTTCAGTAACTCATTAAAACACTTAAAATCCCGTCCGTCTCCTTCATCGCGTCCTCGAGTGACACTGAACTCACGCTTAAGAAACTCTTTGTAAGTCTCGGTCCATGAAGATCATCACCAAGCAACAGCAGCTTTCACACGCCTGTTCCTAAGAGACCGCATCACATCGCTGTGATGTCATCAAATCACAATACATCATCCTTAAAGACCTTCAGCAGAGAAAAACAGATGTTTCTTCCTCAAGAACCCGTGATTCAGAGACAGAACTCGGCATTTAAAATGTATTTATTTCAAGTTATCAAGCGCTTCAGCAGTCAGTGTAAATCCATGATGCTCTCAGACACAAATACTGCAAACATAAAGAAAACACAGATGCAAACCATCCAAAGCCTGACATTCGGTTTCAAAAAACAAAACGGTACTATATTAAAAAAAAAAAAATTAAACAAAACCGTAAAAATAATAAAAAGGCATAATGGCCAAATACTGATGAGAGGCACTGATAGTTAAATAATAATTATATCTGCATCTTGAGGAATAAAGAAATCAAATAAAAACATAAAAGGAAGATTGTGTTGTTCGGTTCTGATCATGTGGCACACAAACATCTGCAGGAAATCCTTATAAATGTCTGAAATGCACAAAACTACAGTGTTACAGTGAAGATGAGAAACGACCGTCTGTCCCGTCAAACTGATTGTCCGTTCATGGATGAATTCTGAAAACGCGTGTCGGACGAGATGCGGACACACACTGAGCGCGTGCGGATTATTCCAGTGCTGTGAATCTCATGAAAGCTGTTCAGCTCATATTCACCCCAAATAATCTAAACGAAATTTTCTTGCATTTTTAGCACACCACCAAATTAAATGTGAAAAATTAAATATATTATTTAAGTTGCACTGCCTTTAATTTAATAAAAATTAGATTTTTTTTATTTGCAAGATGACCATGAGAATTAAAGTGGAAAACATGCTGTGATTAAAATAATGTCATGTTCCACAAAAAAACACAGCTCATGGAAAACAGATTTGTTTTGTCTAATTTTGTGGTTTAATGCGAGCCGTTCTCATGAGATTCACTCCAGAACACACAGACGCACAAACATAAAAGCGTCTCTCGGTCTGTCGACGTTCCTCAGTGACAGACAGAGTCCCAAAACTACCGTTCCTCTGTGTGCACGTCTGTATTAAAGGTTTATCAAAATGAGGTCAATATTCATTATAGAAAAAACTAGACAATCATTAAAACCCTGCTGGGTCGACACGTCAGTTTACCCGTCTCTCTCTCTCTCTCCTCGCGTGTGTGTGTGTGTGTGTGTATGTGTAGTGAGACCGCGAGAGAGAGAGAGGCGGATGAGCGTTCAGGCACTGGATGTGAGGCAGTGTGTGCAGGACTGTGGCGCCCCCTGTCTCTGCGTCTGCAGCTGCACCGTACAGTGTGTCACGCCGTGTGACGTCATCAGCAGCCGTCGTGCGTTCGCCTGCACTTCCTCCCAGTTACCCACAATCCCTGGCACTAAACACACACAAGGAGGCAGATGCAAAAAACATTAGTCCAACAGCTGCATAAAGGATTAGTTCACTTTCAAATTAAAATTTCCTGATAATTTCCTCTCCTCCATGTCATCCAAGATGTTCATGTCTTTCTTTCTTCAGTGGAAAAGAAATGAAGGTTTTTGAGGGATTTTTCTCCATATAGTGGACTTCACTGGGGTTCAACGGGTTGAAGGTCCAAATGTCAGTTTCAGTGCAGCTTCAAAGAGCTCTACATGATCCCAGACGAGGAATAAGAGTCTCATCTAGAGAAACCATCGGACATTTTCTAAAAAAATAAACATTATATACGTTTTAACCACAAATGCTCGTCTTTCACTAGCTCTCTTCTTCTTCTTTTCTATTAGAATTCCAGCAGTGTAGACACTGCTAAGTGTGTTACTGCCCTCCACAGGTCAAAGTCTGAACTAAACTGTCATATTCAATATGCTAGTGCAAGTATATAACAATTAGTTCAAACTTTGACCTGTGGAGGGCAGTAACACACTTAGCAGTGTCTACACTGCTGGAATTCTAATAGAAAAGAAGAAGAAGAGAGCTAGTGAAAGATGAGCGTTTGTGGTTAAAACGTATATAATGTTTATTTTTTTAGAAAATGGCTGATGGTTTCTCTAGATAAGACTCTTATTCCTCGTCTGGGATCATGTAGAGCTCTTCGAAGCTGCACTGAAACTGACATTTGGACCTTCAACCCGTTGAACCCCAGTGAAGTCCACTATATGGAGAAAAATCCCTCAAAAACCTTCATTTCTTTTCCACTGAAGAAAGAAAGACATGAACATCTTGGATGACATGGAGGTGAGGAAATTATCAGGAAATTTTCATTAGAAAGTGAACTAATCCTTTAATCTGAGCGGCGTTTGAATCAGGGACTCACCGAGCTGCAGGTGAACGATGGCTGCGGTTTTGTCGGCCGTCAGAGCCCAGAGTTTCAGCTCCTCCACACACTCCACGTGCTGCAGCTTCAGCAGGTCCGCTCGGATGCCAGACACGTCCACATGACGCGGAACGCCTGCACACGCAAACACACGTCAATGTGTGACAGACTCAACACGGAGACTCAGATGAGTGTCGTTACACCGATCAGGCATAACATCATGAGCACCTTCCTAATATTGTGTTGCTTCTAAAACAGCCCTGACCCGTCGACTCCTCTAGACCCCTGAAGGTGTGCATCTGTAGATGTTAGCAGCAGATCCTGTAAGTCCTGTAAGTTGTGAGGTGGATCCTCCATGGATCGGACTTGTTTGTTCAGCACATCCCACAGATGCTCCATTGGATTGAGATCTGGGGAATTTGAAGGCTCAGACTCGTTGTTGTGCTCCTCAAACCATTCCTGAACCATTTTTGTGCATTATCCTGCTGAAAGAGCCACAGCCACCAGGGAATACCGTTTCCATGAAAGGCTGTTCATGGTCTGCAACAATGCTTAGGTAGGTGGTACGTGTCAAAGTAACATCCTCATGGATGGCAGGACCCAAGGTTTCCCAGCAGAACATTGCCCAAAGCATCACACTGCCTCCGCCGGCTCGCCTTCTTCCCATAGTGCATCCTGGTGCCATGTGTTCCCCAGGTAAGAGACGCACACGATCAGACCAGGCCACCTTCTTCCATTGCTCCGTGGTCCAGTTCTGATACTCACTGTTGGCTCTTTCGGCGGTGGACAAGGGTCAGCATGGTCACCCTGACTGGTCTGCAGCTCCATACGCAACAAACTGATGCATTCTGATAACTTTCTATCAGAACCAGCATTAACTTCTGGAGCAGTTTGAGCTACAGGAGCTCGTCTGTTGGATCTGACCACACCTCGGCCGCCCATGACCCTGTCTCCGGTTCACCACTGTTCCTTCCTTGGAGCGCTTTTGATAGATACTGACCACTGCAGACCGGGAACACCCCACAAGAGCTGCAGTTCTGGAGATGCTCTGACCCAGTCGTCTAGCATCACAATTTGGCCCTTCTCAAACTCCCTCAAATCCTTACGCTTGCCCATTTCTCCTGCTTCTAACATCAACTTTGAGGATAAAATGTTCACTTGCTGCCTAATATATCCACCCACTAATGAAGAGATGATCAGAGTTACTCACTTCAGCTGTCAGTGCTCATGATGCCTGATCGGTGTGTGCAGACAGTCAGTCAGGTGTCTCACCCTCCAGCAGGATGATGCCGGTGTCTCTGATGATTTGGAATGTGCTGAACAGCACCAGCACGGAGAACAGGTACGTACAGATGGGATCCGCCAGCTTATACTCCGGCTAACACACACACACACACACACGTCATCAGCTGCAGGGCCGTGTTATTATTTACAGTAAAGCGTCTCAAATCATCAGCGGTCGTACCTTAAACCTGACGATGTACGCGGCGATGAGCACACCGATGCTCTGGACCAGATCGCCCAGAGCGTGGATGAAGGCCGCTCGCACCGCCAGACTGCCGTGACCCCGCTGACCCTGGCCTTGACCCCGCCCTTGTGACCCGTGAGAGTGGCCGTGGCCGTGTGAATGAAGATGCCCCGACTGATTGAGGAGGAAGCCCATCCTGCACAAACACACACATTCATTGAGCAGCGACTGACAAGTGATGAACGAATCAAGCCCATCATTAGGTGTGGACGTTGAACCTGAACAAAAGCCGTTTACGAGCCACAGCCATAAAGTCACATGAATTAAACCGACAGTAAAGCATCAGATGAGCAGGTGACTCTGAGCACAGAGAGTTTTCGCTGTACGTTCATCTTGTAGTTCAGACTTCATGTGTAAACATTAAAATTCAAAAGGAACATCTAACTGTAGAGAAGAGGAGGCACATGTTCTCTTGTGACTCTCATCCAGCCGTAAACATGTAAGTGTGTGTGTGTGTGTGTGTGTGTGTGTGTGTGTGTGTGTGTGTGTGTGTGTGTGTGTGTGTGTGTGTGTGTGTATTCACTCACAGCAGGTTGACGGCGACGCCCACCGCGGCCGTGATCAGCATCACATCTCCGTCGATGGTGAAGTCCTGATGAATCGTTCTCTGTGCGGCTTCGTTCACCAACACACCCGTCAGAATATAGATCAGCAACACACTAATACCTGCTGACAACACCTCTGAACACACACACACACACACACACACACACACACACACACACAGTGAGATGAGCTTCACACCTGCAAGATGCAAGACACACACTAGGGCTTTTCACACTGTGCTTAAAGGATTAGTTCAGTTCAGAATGAAATTTTCCTGATAATTTCCTCTCCTCCATGTCATCCAAGATGTTCATGTCTTTCTTTCTTCAGTGGAAAAGAAATGAAGGTTTTTGAAGGATTTTTCTCCATATAGTGGACTTCACTGGGGTTCAACAGGTTGAAGGTCCAAATGTCAGTTTCAGTGCAGCTTCAAAGAGCTCTACATGATCCCAGACGAGGAATAAGAGTCTTATCTAGAGAAACCATCGCTCATTTTCTAAAAAAAAAAACATTTATATACTTTTTAACCACAAATGCTCGTCTTGCACTGCTCTGTGATGCTCCACGCATGACGTAATCATGTTGGAAAGGTCAAACGGCCTTTACAAAAAAAGGTAAAACAATGATGTCGGACGATTTTGAAGTTGGAGGAGAAAATGAGATGGAGTTTTACCGCGGTACTTCCTCCTACGTCACGCGTGACCTTTCCAACATGATAACGTCATGCGTGGAGCATCACAGAGCAGTGCAAGACGAGCATTTGTGGTTAAAAAGTGTCTTTTTTTTAATAAAATGTCCGATGGTTTCTCTAGATGAGACTCTTATTCCTCGTCTGGGATCATGTAGAGCTCTTTGAAGCTGCACTGAAACTGACATTTGAACCTTCAACCCGTTGAACCCCAGTGAAGTCCACTATATGGAGAAAAATCCTGGAATGTTTTCCTCAATGTGTTTCCACTCTGGTATGTCCGAACTGTTTGCATTTTATTTTATACGCATTATCTTTTTATTCTTTTAATTCCTTTTTTCCAGTTTTTATTTAATTTTTAATGTATTTTATATCTTTTATGTATCATCTTGTTATTTCTGACTTTTAATGCATTTTAAATCTTGTTGTCTGGCTGAAAGAGCTGGAAGAATTGGGAAGTAAGCATTTGTGATTAGGTAAAAATTTTGGTAAATTTGGATAAGGGGACAAACCGTGATGACTCATGCGGTACGAGGAAGGGATTTCTAAGGGGAAGATCCATTTAGATTCGCTCTGACGGAAAACACAAAACTCCCTGAAACTTCCTAGCGAAATCCTCTGTTATTTCTAGTTCTTATGCGTTCCATTTTTATTATTATGTATTTGACTCTTCTTTATGTGAAGCACTTTGAATTACCATTGTGTATGAAATGTGCTATACAAATAAAATTGCCCTGCCTCAAAAACCTTCATTTCTTTTCCACTGAAGAAAGAAAGACATGAACATCTTGGATGACATGGAGGAGAGTAAATTATCAGGACATTTTAATTCTGTACTGAACTGATCCTTTAAAGTTGGCGTCGTCTTTTCTTCTCTATCGTGTCATATCCGAGTGAAACGCTTCGCAAACAAGAACAAATGTAGGGCGGGGCTTTGATTTTGTCTGTGAGGAATTGATTGGATGGTTGTGGTTTGCTATTGGTGGATCTCATGTGAGTGACAGGTTGCCCCGCCCCCATAAAGCATAAACAGTTTCATCGTTTACATCGTTGAAAATGTCAAATGGTGTCGGTTTTGATCAGATTGTGAAGAAAAGAATTGTTAACCCTGGGTTAAAGATGAGCAATGCAACCCTAGGGTTAACTAGCTCAAGTGTGGAAAGCCCAAATGTTCAGAGACGAGGACGAACCGAGCCGATGGAGGCCGAAGGTGAATCTGTAGGTCGGTGGTTTTGCCGAGAGCCAGAGCGCCAGCAGCGACACGACGATCCCGATCAGATCCGTCAGCATGTGCAGCGCGTCCGTCATGATGGCCAGACTGTTGGCCACGTACCCACCTGAAACACAAAACCCACTGACTGAAGCCAACCGCAGACGGGCCGCACGACCTCTGCGGCTCACCGGCGCTCACCTATCAGCTCGCCGATCATGAACAGGAAGTAGAGCGCCGCGGCGAAGCCCAGCTTCCTCATCACCTTCCTACGTTTGTCGCTCTCTCTGCTCCTGCGGCAGCCGTCGCACGCGTCCGCCGTCACCAGACTCGACGAGGAGCCCAGCAGGGAGTCGTCGTCGTCCACCACCAGCGTCGTCGTCCCGTTGGCGGCGGCGGGGAACTCGTCCGCCTCTCCAGACACCACCACCTTCAGCTGGCTGAACTTGGGCGTCTCGTCGTCCTCCAGGTCGTCAGAGAAGTCGAAGGCCGCCGTGTCGCTCAGGTGCCAGCTGTCCGTCGGCCGACGGAACGCCGACCTCACGCGACCCATCAGGCCGGAGCCGGACATCTGTGGGAATCTGTAGTGACAGAACAGCTTCGGTGAGGGAATAACTGACCGCTGCGCTCTGTCTCATGGGGCGGCACTCCAGTTACCTGCAACACAACCAGATTACCTTCAGATTCACAGCGACAAACAGGAAACAGCATCAAATATGAGACACAGTGACATAAAGCAAGACAATAGTGAACTCAATTCGGATTCAATTCAGTTCAATGTGGCAAAATTCGACAGTTAGAAGTGAAATGAAGTCGAATCAGCTTTAAAGAACAGAGAGTTTCAGCATTCATCAGTGTTTGGTCACATTCAGTCGCGTTCATGTTTATCTGGACAGACTGTCAGCGAACAACACTGAAAACACGTGATTAAGAGAACAAACCTTCCTAAACTCTGCCGAGTGCTGGTTCCGTCCATTGCGGTGTGAGTTCGGGCAAATCTCTGAGTCTCGGTGCCTGTGTGTGTGAGAGACCGTGTGTGTGTATGAGAGAGAGTGTGTGTGTGTGTGTTTGATGTTAGCGCGTCCACTCTGTGCTCGTTCCAGTGCTACTGCTGCGCGCGCGCATTCAAACTTCACATCCATGCACAAAATTAACATTATATTATATTATATTATATTATATTATATTATATTATATTATATTATATTATATTATATTATAGTCAAGTCACCTTTATTTATATAGCGCTTTTTACAATGTAGATTGTGTCAAAGCAGCTTTATATTGATAACTGGTACATAATTTGGCTGCACAGCAGCTCTTAAAGAATAGTGTCAATGCAGGCAGATCAAAGCACTGTTGAATATCAAATGTCAAGTGTCCCCAACTAAGCAAGCCAAAGGCGATTATATTATATTTTATTATATTATATTATTATCACCTCTTTAGCACATTTCAACAATGTAAAAAAAAATGTACATAGTTTCCTGCTTTTATTATTATTATTATAAAATTGTTACAGAGACATCAAAATACAATATATTACATCAAATATGTAACAAACAAAAGTACACTAGAGGGGACTTAAATAAAATCTAGGAAAAAATATTGAAAAGTTTACAAATTTTTAAAGTTTTAACTGCTTTTTGTTTCAAAGAATATCGTATAGAGTCAATATAATGTTCAAATTCTCTCTTGAAAGATATAAAACAGGGTTTTTGCAAGAAAACTTGAATTTATGAATATGAAACATTTCCATTAAAAGTATAAAGTTTTTTATATAAATCTGGTTGCGCTTGTTTCTACAATTCTCCATATGACCAAATTTTATTTATTTTTATTAGACGTTAAGACATAACATAGAACAATTACACTTTTAACATGACGTCCAAAAAGATGCTGCATTTAAAGAAATGCGTTTACATTGCACAAGGAAAAAATAAATACAATAAATAAAATAATAACCAAAAATATTAAATAAATAAAGAAAAAATACCAGTTCAATTTTCAAGTAACTTCAATTCTTTGGCAAATAAAAGTGTATCTCTACATTTTTTGTTATCAATACATTGGAGAGACTCAACATACAAATAAAAATCAATCATAAAGACCTTCAAACAGGGTTTTCCTGCTTTTGTTCTTGGTGGCTATAAGGCTCAAATGATGTCATTTAAAGGAACAGTGCATTATTTATAGAAAAAACTGAGGGACGCGCACAAATCATAAAATATTTACAAAAAAAATAAGGTTTATTGTGAATAAATAAATCTTATGTAAACAGGGACACACATATAATCCTGAAAATAGTATATGTTTGAAAAAAAATATATAACTTATTTTGTGATATTTTAGATGCAAATGTCATGTTGGTTAACACGGACATGTGAAATTGGCTATGTAATAATGAAAAATGATTAAAAATAGTATGCTAATCTTCAAAAAAAGCATTTTATCATATATCATGTTAAAAAGAACACTTGTTAATAACTTTAAGCTTTGGAAACAGACTTTTTTGGCACCCGTTTCGTATGTGTGTGTCGTTACTGGAAGATTAAAATTCCTAGTGTGTCCAAGCTCACTTGACAATAAAAATCTTTCTGATATTATATTATATTATATTATATTATATTATATTATATTATATTATATTATATTATGTTATATTATATTATATTATATTATATTATATTATATTATATTATATTATATTATATTATATTATATTATACTCTATGAGTCGTTCAGCCAATCGGAGGCGTCGCTCAGCGGCATGTGATTGAAGGCGGAAGTGCTCTCAGAGTGGCAGCACGTCGTGTTTTTACAGTCTCTGTGGTCACATGAGCAGCGGTCACATGATGTTTGTGAGCTGCTCCTGGAAACATTTTCACTATCACATTCTGGTTTGCTAACCGCCATTAAATCCAAAAGATAAAGAAGAAGAAGAAGGATCACATTCATCACGTGGGAATACAACAGGAATGATGTGCTCGAGAGGGTTCGTGTTCACTAGTGCAGATGTGATCATCAGTGACGTACACACGATTACTGTGCTTTATGAGGAATATGACTGTGTGTGTGTGTGTGTGTGTGTGTGTGTGTGTGTGTGTGTGTGTGTGTGTGTGTTTCAGAGGCTGCTGGTGAGTGTGATGATGATGATGGACAGACCGGAGGAGGAAGGTGAACACACACAAGACTCTCACACCTTCTCTTTTGCTTCACTGAGTTATGGAATGAAAAGTGCTTCATCAACTTAATTTACATCTGTTTTTTTGGACCAAATTTCACATTCATAACTTAATGTTGACTGAAGCTTGTGATATTTGCATTTGAATGAAAGTGCATGTATGAAGTTAATGTGTTTGCAGTGTGTCATGTGATGGAGGACGTCATGTGTGTGGATGAACAGACCATCCAGCGACTGACGGACGGATTCATGTCTCACTATCTGCCGGAGCTGAACGCCTCCAAACAAACCCTGCAGGAACTGACGTATGATCATGCTATCTGTATGAATGGAAAATAATGCATGAGATACTGTATCCCACAATGCAACATGCTCCACTTGACCTTCCATTTCCAGTGTGACAGGAAGTCAGAGCAACTGTAATTTCTAACACAAATGATCTGGTTTATGACACACGAGCACTGAATTCAGTAAATGAGCTCCATTGTTTGATCAGACTGCACTACTGTACTATAGTAATGCTTTATTTTTACTTTCTTCTAGACAAAATCAAGTTATTTTGCTGGATACGCTGGAGCAAGAAGTCACGAAATTCCGCGAGTGCAACGCCATGATTGATCTGAATGCACTGGTGAGTTTTAATCGCGCGATTTTCTCGTAAAAACGTCGTCAAACTGACAGCTGATGTGTTTCAGTTCACAGAGGCCAAAGTTTATCACAGCAAACTGGTGAACATTCGCAAAGAAATGATCGTTCTGCACGACAAGACGACCAGACTAAAGGTTTGAACGTGGACACTTTTGTAGCTTCATGCTTTACTGCTTTTCTTATTTTTATGTAAGCTTGTTTCTGCCAGGGAATAAAAAAAGGTAATTGCCAATTTTTACATCATAATTCTGACTTTTTTCTAAAAATTGTGAGATATAAACTTACGATTACAATAAAAAAGTCAGAATTGCAAGATATAAACTTGATTACAAGAAAAAAGTGAATTGCGAGATATAAACTTGCGATTACAAGAAAAAAGTGAATTGCGATTATAACTTGATTACAAGAAAAAAGTCAGAATTGCGAGATTTGCGAGATAAACTTGCGATTACAATAAAAAAAGTCAGAATTGCGAGATATAAACTTGATTACAAGAAAAAAGTGAATTGCGATTATAACTTGATTACAAGAAAAAAGTCAGAATTGCGAGATATAAACTTGCGATTACAAGAAAAAAGTCAGAATTGCGAGATATAAACTTGCGATTGCAAGAAAAAAGTCAGAATTGCGAGATATAAACTTGCGATTACAAGAAAAAAGTCAGAATTGCGAGATATAAACTTGATTACAAGAAAAAAGTCAGAATTGCGAGATATAAACTTACGATTACAAGAAAAAAGTCAGAATTGCGAGATATAAACTTGATTACAAGAAAAAAGTCAGAATTGCGAGATATAAACTTGATTACAAGAAAAAAGTCAGAATTGCGAGATATAAACTTGATTACAAGAAAAAAGTCAGAATTTCGAGATATAAACTTGCGATTACAAGAAAAAAGTCAGAATTGCGAGATATAAACTTGCGATTGCAAGAAAAAAAGTCCGAATTTCGAGATATAAACTTGATTACAAGAAAAAAGTCAGAATTGCGAGATATAAACTTGATTACAAGAAAAAAGTCAGAATTGCGAGATATAAACTTGATTACAAGAAAAAAGTCAGAATTGCGATTATAACTTGATTACAAGAAAAAAAGTCAGAATTGCGAGATATAAACTTGCGATTGCAAGAAAAAAAGTCAGAATTTCGAGATATAAACTTGATTACAAGAAAAAAGTCAGAATTGCGAGATATAAACTTGATTACAAGAAAAAAGTCAGAATTGCGAGATATAAACTTGATTACAAGAAAAAAGTCAGAATTGCGAGATATAAACTTGATTACAAGAAAAAAGTCAGAATTGCGAGATATAAACTTGCGATTGCAAGAAAAAAAGTCAGAATTTCGAGATATAAACTTGATTACAAGAAAAAAGTCAGAATTGCGAGATATAAACTTACGATTACAAGAAAAAAGTCAGAATTGCGAGATATAAACTTGCGATTACAAGAAAAAAGTCAGAATTGCGAGATATAAACTTACGATTACAAGAAAAAAGTCAGAATTGCGAGATATAAACTTACGATTACAAGAAAAAAGTCAGAATTGCGAGATATAAACTTGATTACAAGAAAAAAGTCAGAATTGCGAGATATAAACTTGATTACAAGAAAAAAGTCAGAATTGCGAGATATAAACTTGATTACAAGAAAAAAGTCAGAATTGCGAGATATAAACTTGCGATTGCAAGAAAAAAGTCAGAATTGCGAGATATAAACTTGCGATTGCAAGAAAAAAGTCAGAATTGCGAGATATAAACTTGCGATTGCAAGAAAAAAGTCAGAATTCAAGTTCAAGTTCATTTATTTGCCTGCACTGCCTGCACATTTAAAACAGCCACAAGACTGACCAAAGTGCTGTACATTAAAATCAAACCGTAAACAAATAAAACAATAAAAAGAAACATGAATTTAAAACCAGAGAGATAACAGATAAGCAAGACCATAATACAATGTAATAAGAATGGGATATTAGAAGGCCAGAGCAAACAAGTGTGTTTTTAGAAGAGACATAAAAACGGATATGGATGGTGCCACTCTAATCTCAAGCGGTAGACTGTTCCATAGCCGAGGCCCAACCACAGAAAAATCCCCAGAAAGATCCTCTCTACGTTTTAGTCTGGACTGAGGAACAAAAAGTAGATTCTGATCACTGGATCGTAGACTTCTAGTGGGAGTATAAAAATGCAACAGCTCAGAGAGATAACTAGAGGCTTGATTATGTAAAGATTTATTCACCAGTAAGAGAACTTTAAAATCGATTCTCACTTGAATAGGCAGCCAATGAAGGGCTCTCAGTATAGGGGTGATGTGGTCACATTTGCGGCTATTTTGACGTAATCTAGAATTGCGAGATATGAACTTATGATTACAAGAAAAAAGTCAGAATTGTGTGATTTTCATTTTTATTCTGTGGCAGAAAGCAGCTTCCATAGTTTACTCTGGGTTAGTAAGCTTTGACGTTTCACACTGAGACGGCAGATCAAGAGTTGAGAGAGGCTGATGTGTGAATGTGTGTGCAGAAGCGAGCGCTGAAGCTGCAGCAGCACAAGCAGAAGGAAGATCTGGAGCGCGAGCAGCAGAGAGAGAGAGAGCTGGAGCGAGAGAAACGCCTCATCGCCAAACCCGCCAAACGCACTGGCGACTCCTGAACCAACGCCACACACACTGAGCATGCTCAGAGCACAGCCCCGCCCACTGCCTGCAGACTCCGCCCCTGTCCAGTTTAAATAAAGCAGCATTGATCAGAAACACAGATCTGCTGCGGCACCTCTCAAATGTGCTGAATTCTCGGATGATTTTCAGAACTAAATGACTCTTCATCATCATCATCATCATCATCATCTTCATATCCCAGTGTGTTTCTGTTCAGAAAAATAATAAAAAATCTGTAATAAAAGTGTTGGTGTGCTCTTAATGACTTTCATTAAAGGTGACCTATAACGACCCTTTCACAAGATGTAATATCAGTCTCTGGTGTCTCCAGAATGTGTCTGTGAAGTTTCAGCTCAAAATCCCCCACAGATCATTTATTATAACTTGTCAAATTTGCCCCTATTTGGGTGTGAGCAAAAACACGCCGTTTTTGTGTGTGTCCCTTTAAATGCAAATGAGCTGCTGATCCCGCCCCCTTTCCAGAAGAGGGCGGAGCTTTAACAGGTCAACAACAACAAAGCTGGAGAATCTCACGCAGCCAAAATGATGAAAGTGTTCAGCCTTACATTGTTCAAACCGGAGTCGACACTGATGGAGAGACTCAGGAAGAAGTTACAACTTTTAGACGTTTCTGAATGGTTAGTGGATAAATTGATGTAGTTGCTGTGGAGTTGATTCAACTCATCCACTAGCATGTGCCGTCATGTTCATCTTTTGTGTTGAATTGACCCTCGTTTGTGAAGCAGTCCGGCGTAAAATGACGGCATTTACAAAAACAACTCTTCCTCTTCTCTAAAGCAGCCCAACATGGCCCCGCCCCCTTTGTTGTGTGTTCTCAGGGGCGGGGTTTATGTAAATTTTAGGGTTTGTGATGTCACAACCCGGAAAGAAGCTTGTTTTAGTCCCTATCAGCGTTGAACTTTGAGCGTCGTAACTTTGCAGATGTTGTTTATGCTCAAACAGCAACATTACACACTAACTAAAATTAAAAAAGTCAAATCATAATCAACCACCCCTTTAACATAATTTATTACCTTATGATGCTCTTTTAATGTAAACACAAATGTGGTAAATGGTAACATTAGTTAACACAAACTAACAGCATTTAATAATCTTAATGCTAATTTCAGCATTTAATAATACACACTAAAATAAAAAAATCTTATCTATGTATTAACATGAACAAACCTTGTATTTTTATCAACTAACAATAACAAAGATTATTAAATCTTGTAAAAAATAAAATTAAAAAAATACCAGTAGCACTTTATTTTAAAGTGTCCTTGTTACACATATTTCATGTACTTACAGTAAATTATGCATAATTACATGCAACTAAGCCTAAATCAAACCTTATTCCTAAACCTTATACAGTAAGCACATGAAGAACACCTTAAAATAAAGTGTAACCTAAATACTTTGCTTATTGTTAGTTCATGTTCACTAATGCAAAGTGTTACCCATAAAACATGAATATCATATTTGAATGTTCATAAACTTGATTTCCATCATATGTTTATTAAAGATTTCACTGTTTTATGGAGTAAAATCATCTGTCTGAAATGCATCAGTTTGTGTGCTGAACTCTAGGTGGCAGCAGAGCATCATGGGATTGATTCTGTGTGTCATCAGTGTTTGTTTCTGTGTCTCAGTGTAATGACACGATGGAAAGCATTAAGAAAGCATGTCTAAAAGGTACCATGGTAATACTGTGTTTTGTTATAGACGGGAGTCAGTGTGCTGGAGCCGCAGTAAAAACACACAAAATATATTCTGATGTTCCCAATTAAGTCATGAAAACATTATTTCTGAATGTTCCCTGAAACAAAAACATCCAGTTTTTAATGTTATGTGAACAATTCCATTTTATAATAAGTTCTGAAACAAGTAGTAACATTTAAAAAAAAGTAAATTATTTCAGAAATCAAATTTTTCTTTGTTTTTGTGCTAATGTTTTGAGAACATTATTAAAGTCCAGATAACTTTGAATGAAAGTTACTGGAAGAACGTTTGTTCATAACGTTGTCAGAACGTTCCTAAGCACCAGAGAGTGTGTGAGACAGAAGCTCTCAGTGAGAGACAGACAGACAGTCCTGGTTTCCCAGCGGTTTTGAGGGTGTCGCGCCCCTCCTTTCCGCGCGGGCGTTTCAATTTGTGTCTGGATTTAGCTGTTTGGGCCTGAAGGAGAAAAACAAACCCACAGATCCGGAACCACAGACGCTGAGCACATGTGGAGGTGAGACTGAATAAACAGCCTGTCTGTCTCCTCCGTCCACTCATGCTCAGCTGGCTCTCATAACAGGAAGTGGCGCGGTGCGGTCAGCAGGTCACGCTCACGTTAGCTCATCGTGAAGGACGTGCGTCTGCGGTCGGAGGCTGTTAAAGGCCGTTATATAACGTCACGGGCGGGGGGTAATTGGATGGAATTGGGTGGAACGGCAGGAGTTTGTGTATTAGACACCAGATCCAAATATAGACGTAAACTAGTTTCTGCTCGACCGAAGAAACATCTGCTGCCTGAAAGCCTTCAAAACAAAACCCTGCGAACATACAGTGTGTGTGTGTCAGTGAGAGACTGCTTTAGTTTTTATTAATATTTCAAATTACATTTTCTGCTTTCATTGTACTTTTAATTAAAGTTTTAGTCATTTTTATGTTTTATATAGTTTTTATTTCAGTTTTATCTTTAGCTATTTTAGTACATCAAGTTAATGAAAATGAGAACTGTTGCCTTGCAAATAGCTGAAATAAAATAAGTTTAAGGGCTTTTTATATTTTAAGTAATGAAACGAAAGTTTATTTATGGTTTTATTGTTAGTTTTAGTTAATGATAATATCCAAAACGAACTAAATTATAATAACTGTGTGTGTGTGTGTAATGACCTCTAACCTCTACAAAGCAGTACCATGATAGAACAGAATGCAGAAACCCTTATTATTAGCGACACCGGTGGCCGTTAAGTGAACTGCAGCCAGGAACTTACAGCTCGTGCTCGCAGAACTCGTGCACACATGTAATGTATGAGAAACTGAACGTGATTCAAGGTCCTGATATATTCACGACGAAGTTCTTTGCTTAGAAGTACGGAGCCCTGCACATGACATGCAAGAAAAAAAATAAATTGTGTGCACGATTTACTATTTCGTTCCCTCAATTTATAAATCATGTGCATAATTTATAAATCGAGGGAATTAAATAGTTTGTGCACACGATTTAGCTTTTACAATTTTTTCCCTGCATGTCATGTCCGGGGCTCCGTATAGAAGTAAAAATAAGTTGCACATACTTTTGCAGCGATATACTGTTAACGGACGACGTCGTTCACGCTGCTGAGAGCGACGGTTAGATGAATATTTAAATATGTGCTGCGCGCCCTTTTCACAGAGTGTGATGACGCGTTTCAACGGTCATCAATATTGTAAATCCTGCAAAGTTTTTATATATATATATATATATATATATATATATATATATATACAGCTATGGAAAAAAATAAAAGACCACTTAACATTGATATATATATATATATATATATATATATATATATATATATATATATTTTTTTTTTTTTTTTTTTTAAATGTACATTTATAACATTATAGTATTATATTACCATTGCATCAAATTACAATAAATAAATCAATAAATAAATAGTTGACGCTGCTCTGAGGGTGTTTCTAATGCAGCAGCTGTGGAAGTTAAAAACGGCAAAAGTCTTTCATTCACCGCTATAAAATTTTACCCAACTATGATGACTTCCGCTTCTGAGAAACCCGGTCTATAACCAAATAAACCCAACAAAAATGACAGCGGAAAGAAAAGAGCAGTTCAGAAACAACGATGTGGAAATGTTTGCAGCAGCGATTCATCGACATCACGACGACAGATGAGGTATTTAAATTACACTGTTATGGTAGTTTGATTAAAGTATATTTAGACTATAATTTGAATTAATCCCCTTTCTTTGCATGACACATTGACATGAACAGTACAGAATGGATGTTTCGGCATTATTATTCGTTTCACGAGTCATTCAATGAAACAGAAGCTCTCAGGCGCGTAAACGTCACATCCTTTTGATTTTCCCGGCAAAAACATCCCGAGTTCTTCACATAAAAATCAGTCTACAGGCTTTCATATACAACCTAGGAAGTCGGAGAAAGTCTCGTTTTTGAAGTTTCACACATTGGCAATACAAAAAGCGATTAATACGTGAATATTCTTGCCCCTTTAAAATATTAAAAGGCTAGTTCACCCAAAAATGAAAATAATGTCATTAATTACTCTCCCTCATGTCGTTCCACACCCGTAAGACCTTCATTCATCCTCAGAACACAAATTAAGATATTAATATTAATATTATAAAGCCACGAGAATATTTTTGGTGCGGCAAAAAAACAAAATAACAACTTATATTACACTGCTTCAGGAAGATTTGGAGCGTTATGAATCTTTTGTGTCGAATCAGCGGTTCGGAGCGCCAAAGTCACGTGATATCAGCAGTTCACGATCCGAATCATGATTCGACACAAACGATTCATAACGCTCCGAATCTTCCAAAAATATTCTCGTGGCTTTATAATATTAATATTGAACCACTGTACTCACATGAACTGATTTAAATATGTTTTTAGTACATTAATGGATCTTGAGAGAGGAAATGTCATTGCTGGCTATGCAGGCCTCACTGAGCCATCGGATTTCATCAAAAATATCTTAATTTGTGTTCTGAAGATGAACGAAGGTCTTACGGGTGTGGAACGACATGAGGGTGAGTAATGACGTTATTTTCATTTTTGTGTTCGCTTTAAGCGAACAGCACCTTTGAGGTGTTTTTCTGTATGTGTTTGTGTTTGTACACACGGACTGTGGCTTTCGTGATTTATCATGATATATGACAGTCAAAATTAAACTAATGCACATGTGCTGTGCTGAAAAATGCAGCGGTTTCACTGGAAAGTAAATGTAGAAATGCAGCTTTTGAAGTGGCAACAGCAGAAACATTAAAGGAACATTTGATTAAACCAGAAAACCAAACCATGTTATTAAGAGCGAGAGAGAGAGACAGACGGACATTGTTCTGTGCAGATGTGATTGTGATGCTGTTGATCAGGTTTCTGAGGTTGTTTCGTCTCGTCTCACACTGAACGCGTCTAACACAAGGATTTATTGTCTTGTTTACTCTGAGTGTTTGTGTGAGTGAACCGCTGAACCTGAACCTGAGCCAGAACTGGAGGAGGAGACGCTTCATTCTGCACAAACTCTGCTCCAAAACACCAGGAAACTTTATAGTAATGATTATTAGTTTTCTTTTTTCATCATCCTTAATTATTTAAAAAAGGTCACCGTTGAACAGGCCGTCGGATTACTGCTCAACAAACTGTGAACCCCAGCTGATAACGCTGATACAGAACTCTAGGGTTCTCGACTCAATTTTAAAGAACCCTTTATGACAAATAGGTCCTATATAAAGAGAAATTGCATAATACTTTCATGTTTAACATGTTATTTAAAATAGTTTTAAGTGCATATGAGAGCAGTAGCTATTTAAGACTATTAAATCTATTGTGTTCCTCATGTTTTCTCCAGATTCACAGTTGAATTATATCATTATTGACTGGTTTTGAGTGTGTGTGTGACAGACGGAGCTCACTGACACACAAGAGCTTATCTGACACACACACACACGCGTGTGCGGCCCCTCGACACGCGTGACCTCTGACGGGCGGATGGGAAACATGACACACAGGTGCGAATGTGTCGCCTTCATCTGTGACGAAACTCACGGCAAATAAGGAAAATCAGCAACTGTGTAAAGACATAAATTCATATTATACAAGTATAATATTTATATTTAAGTTTATTTAATTCAAGTTTAAATATATTTAATGCTTTAGTTTCTACGGTAAAAACTAATTTAATTTTATTTGTTAAATTTAGAATCTCTATATTTTAAGTGAAGATTGACATTTTTATTCAAGTATCCATACTTCTATTCGCACCGCCGCAGCGCGGGTCAGACACACGAGATCAAACGGCAGGAAGTCAGGAAAAACATAATCAGAGCCTCAGGAAGTAACAACAAAAAAACAGATTCTGCACTAATTACTTTAATTACGTTTATCGTGTAAAACATCCAATGCTGATACAGTTTATATACACTGTAAAAAACAATAATATTTTTAAAGTAAATTTCAAATATGGAATTAAGTAACTCTACTTAAGTACGAAAATAAAGTAATTTTAACTTGGCCAGTAAAAGATTAATTTCTACTTAGTTGAAGTTTCTTTTGCAATGCATTTTACTCAACAATATAACACTGAATTAAACCATGCTTTTAAAGTGTATGCTTTATTTAGAAGTAAAATAAGAAGTAAATTAATAAATTCTAAGTAAATAATACAATAGATATTGTGTAAACATTATAACTACATATTAGAAGTTCACAATACACAATGACGGTAACATTCGATGGATCGTTTCGAGTCTGAATGTGACATTTTGAGTAGAAAATGAACTCCAAATATCACAAAATGGCAAGATATTGAACATAACCACAAAGGCAATTATAAAACCGTGCACAAACAGCTGGAAAACAGTGAAAAATCGACCTCATTAATTATTCAAGGCCCAGTGCATGATGGGAGCACCAGTATCAGAAAAGTTGAGTAGTTTTACTTCATTTTATAATGTTCATATTTACACTTTAATTTCTACAAGCTTAAATTGAGTACTAATATAGAATTTACTTTGTTTTTTAAATTCTTGCCTGAACTAACTTTTTCATGTAAAAATTACATTTGTTTTTCTGTAGAATTTACTTCATCATAAAATCATTTTTTACAGTGTAAATATTATGTAGAATTGTGTAAGGAGTGGAATGATGTTCAGATGTCCGGTATGAGCTCACTGTTTCTTCCAGGGAATTTCCTGGACATTTTTAGCAGCTCCGCACTGAAGCTTCCCGACCGCTGATCGTGACTCAAGAAATCTGATGTTTTCTCTGCTGAAGCCGAACAAAACCTTCCACTCCTTCAGAGGAACATTCAGTTACTCACTTTCATCTGAAAACATCAGTGTGAGGAGACACACACACACACACACACACACACACACACACACACACACAGAACAGCCGACAGACAGAAGCTCCATGGGACTGAAATAAATCAATAGATAGACTTCAACACATTAGTGAAGATTTCAGACACACGGATGAATCACATGACCACAGGCCTCTGCATGACCCACATTTGTTTCAGTGTACAGTGGTAAACCAGGCGTTATGTGAATGTGGCCGTTGGTTGGCTGTGGTCAGTGGGTTCGGGGTCAGTTTGTGTTTTCTGTCTATTTCAGGTTTATGAACAGCACATTCTTCACACACACTCATTTCTGTGGCGTAATTCACGCAGGACACAATGAGTGTTCACGATGACCGAGACGTCCAGACGAGCTTCACTGACCTTCAGCTGGATCTCACTCGCTGTCAGAGACGCTTCTGAAACACTGAACTCTATGGAAGTCCATTTGTGCCACAGAGGAAAAAAATCATGCTTTAGTAAATCTTGATTATGACAAAAATCATAATTATGAGATTTAAAAAAATGAAAAGTCAAAACTGTCTCACTAAATCATAATTATGGGATTAAAAAGTGATCAATTTACAGTTTTTCTCGATTGCTAAACGACAGTGAGCACAACTGGAGCTACATGTGCAAAACTCTAACTACAGTCTGCACTACCAACAGTCACCTGACCTAAACCGTTCACATCACCTGCAAAACTCATTCCAACTCTTAACACATGACTCAAAACAGGCTCAGTGCAGCCAAACACTATCATAACCCTCACTGAGATACACACCGTCACTCAGAACACACTGAGAAACACCAACACAGAAAATACAAACTTTTCATCTTTACAGTTTGAACAATTTCAGTGACTTCATACAAAGTAATATTTTCTTCAAAGAAAATAGTGACTTTCTTTCACATGATTTATTTACATTTTTAGAACATAATTCTTTAAGGTAAATGAAAATTAGCAGTTTGCTTCAATAGTCTGTAATAATTTACGGAATTACAGTAATGAGTTACATATATATATATATGTGTGTGTGTGTGTGTGTGTGTGTGTTCACTAACAAGTCTAAAACAAGACACCTGCTTAGCCTTTCAGCTGAAATTGCAATGTTTGAAAGGCACAAGGCTGAAATCTCTTCTGTTTTGAATGTGTGGTTCACAGTTTTGACAGCAGTGTGTTAGCATTTGAACAAAGTGCTGTAAATCCACAGTGTTGTGCAGGTTGTGGTTAAAGTCATGGGATAAGTGTGTAGAGTTTTGAAAACTGTGTTCAAGCAATGAAAAACGAACTAGAGTTTGGTCCACATGAACTGCTGCTGTGCAGACTGTAGTTAGAGTTCTGCTCATGTGACTCCAGTTGTGTCCACTGTCGTTTAGCAATCGAAAAAAACGTAAGAAATTAAGTTGAAATTATGACTTTCTATATAATTTTGACTTTTTGTCATAATTACAACTTAGCATGAAAGTATCATGAAATGTCTTATTATATAGAACCTATTTGACATAAAGCGTTCTTTAAAAATGAGTCGAGAACCCTAGAGTTCTAAGATTCTGTTCAGAATTAGAGGTTTGACTCATAATTTCAACTTTTTGTCAGTTTCGACTTAATATGTCAATTACTACTTTTTACATAAGTCATAATTTTGACTTTGTTTGTAATAATTCCAACATTTTATGTCATAATTTAGACTGTCATAATTTCAACTTGGTATGTCGGTTTCTACTTTTTACAAAGTCAAAATTTTTGTTTAGTTAGTCTAAATTATGACATAAAAATGACTAAGTTTTGACTTAGTTTGTTATAATTTCAGCTTTTTATGTCAGTTTTGACTTTTTGTCATAATTATGCCTTTTTGTCAATTACAAAAGTCATAATTTTGACTTATTTTGTAATAATTTAAACATCAATTTTGACTTTCAATCAATTTCGAAAAGTCATAATTTTGACTTTTTGTCATAATTACAACTTAAGTTATGATTTCAACTTAGTTTGTCATAATTTCAACTTTTTATGTAATAATTTTGACTTAGGTTGTCATATTTGACTTTTTTGTCATAATTACAACTTAGCATGAAAGTATCATGAAATGTCTTATTATATAGAACCTATTTGACATAAAGCGTTCTTTAAAAATGAGTCGAGAACAATAGAGTTCTAAGATTCTGTTCAGAATTAGAGGTTTGACTCATAATTTTGACTTTTTGTCAGTTTCTATAATTGTTATAATTATGACTTTTTAATTTGTACTAATTTCAACTTTTTGTCATTTTCGACTTAATATGTCAATTACTACTTTTTACATAAGTCATAATTTGTTTGTAATAATTCCAACATTTTATGTCATAATTTAGACTGTCATAATTTCAACTTGGTATGTCAGTTTCTACTTTTTACAAAGTCAAAATTTTTGTTTAGTTAGTCTAAATTATGACATAAAAATGACTAAGTTTTGACTTAGTTTGTTATAATTTCAGCTTTTTATGTCAGTTTTGACTTTTTGTCATAATTATGCCTTTTTGTCAATTACAAAAGTCATAATTTTGACTTCTTTTGTAATAATTTAAACATCAATTTCGACTTTCAATCAATTTCGAAAAGTCATAATTTTGACTTTTTGTCATAATTACAACTTAAGTTATGATTTCAACTTAGTTTGTCATAATTTCAACTTTTTATGTAATAATTTTGACTTAGGTTGTCATATTTGACTTTTATGTCATAATTATGAGTTTTTATGTCATCAATTTGACTTAGTTTGTCGTAACTTCAACATTTTTGTCAATTACAAAAAACAATTTTGACTTCAATTTCAACTTTTGTCATAATTTTAACTTGTCAATTTTGAATTAGTTTGTAATTTCAACTTGGTATGTAAATTTTCACTTCTTATGTCGTAATTATGATATACAGTTGCAAGAAAAAGTATGTGAACCACTTGCAGAATCTGTGAAAATGTGAAAAATTAACAAAATAAGAGAGATCATACAAAATGCATGTTATTTTTTATTTAGTACTGTCCTGAGTAAGATATTTTACATAAAAGATGTTTACATTTAGTTGACAAGACAAAACAATAGCTGAATTTATTAAAATGACCCCATTCATAAGTATGTGAAGCATTGATTCTCAATACTGTGTGTGGTCACCTGATGATCCACGCCTGTGTGTTTTGTGATGGTTGTTCATGAGTCTCTTGTTTGTCCTGAGCAGTTAAACTGAGCTCTGTTCTTCAGAAAAATCCTCCAGATCCTGCAGATTCTTCAGTTTTTTGTCTTGTGGATTATATGTAAACATCTTTTATGTAAAATATCTTACTCAGGACAGTACTAAACAAAAAATAACATGCATTTAGTATGATCTCACTTATTTTATTAAAATTATTCTCATTTTCACAGATTCTGCAAGTGGTTCACAAACTTTTTCACTAATATTTCATAATTCTGACTTAGTTTGTCATAATTTCAACTTTTTTGTGATTTACAAAAGCATTTGTTTATTATGTGTTGGAGATGGGCTTCTCAGAAGATGAAGAACTTGAAGAATCCATGATTTCAGAAGGTTTTTCTCTAACTCGTTGTGTTCCAGTGATGATCTCTAAACTCACACTTCTACTGAGCTCAGTTTAATCAGCTCCTCACGGTGATGCAACACATCCAGTGCTCCAGTGAATCCTGCAGGATCAGCGGCGCAGCTGCAGTGAGTCAGGGCCGTGTTTAGTGGCGAGCGTCTGAGAGGATGTGTTCAAGAAAAGAAATATGAGGGAAACCATAATGACAGCTCTGCTCTCACTGACCGACATAAACACGCCGTCGGCCAGAACAGTCACAGCCTCTGAATGTGCAGTAAACATCACACACATCTCCAGGCAGGAAGCATGTGTTGTGTTACCTTAGTTACCTGACCTGCTATTAAATATACTAAATCACATACTCTCTCAAGTAGGCACTTATTACATGAAAATTACTTTGCAACTGCTAAAAAAAAAGTTCTGTACAGTATTAAATGTAACCTGGCCATGTTGTCATTATCACGTGACCTACCAAGGCCATTCATAAATACTCTCCCGTGGCCTGATGGGATAGTAAAAGTCCATCGTATGCACACTTCAGTATCTCAGCAGAAAAGTAGGTCATTTTTTTATGAGTGCTGTAAATTCAGACATACTTTCATCACATACTATATTAATAGAAAAAGTGTGACTTCAGACGCAGCCAAAGTCTTCAGAGCATTTTAACCTCTTTTGACTTAGTGACCAGGAGAAAGTAAGTATATACTAATTATGCAATTATAATGAACACTTGGAATTAAGCACAAGTTGTCTGGACTATTTTCATGACACAAAGAAGAGCAGATGAACATCATTCCGTTGGGTTCGGAACGACTAATTTAATTTTTGCATGAATGAACCCTTTATTAAACATCATGAGTCACTCAAGAGAAACAAACAACAAACGTGTCGCAGGAGCTTCATTTTATTATGTGCTTGTAGCTGCAACCATGCATGATCATTCTCAGTCCTGATGTTGATACAGACGAGTAGCTTTATAACAGCGTGATGATAAATAAATACAGAGGATATAAAAACAGATAAAAAAACAACAGCGATGCAGACGCCGTCTGGGCCGCGGGCCGGAGTATACGCTGCTGCGCAGGAGTCCATATAAAACGCTTCCTCCTGCAGAAGCCGATCAACAGATCTGAAACACAGACGTCACATGATCACTGAACAGAAGAGGTGATGAAGTCGCTCTGGACGAAAGCGTCGGTGTAAACGTGTACCTTTGTTCAGGGCAGATCCTTCTGGATGCGGTTCAGAATGTTTCCGTACACAAGGTTGTACAGCTGTTCCTTAGACATGGTTCCGTCTAGTTGCACTGAAACACAAAAACAAACGGATATTAGGGATGACTTCGTATATATATATGGCATAAATCATTTGTGGATAAAGCAGCGTTTCCATCCCATGTGTTCAAGAGAACAAAACTCATTTCGTGGGAAATCGGCGCAAAATATCAGCAATTAAAATATAAGTCGTTTAAATCGGGTTCTTTTTCCCTCCATCATGAATGAGTTTGTCTCAGAGCGTCAGACGAAACACAAACACTGTCATGTGATCTTGCGTTCAGGTGTGAGACGCTTTTAATTAAACCAAATCATTCTGTTGACAGACTGTGACTCAGACGTTTCAGAACCAAACATTTGAGATGCTGCGATGTGATTGGTGTGCTGGTTAGTCCAGTTATCCAATCACAGCCTCTGCTGAGGCAAAGTCACATGAGGGATTTATTCGGTAAATGTGTTTATGCGCATGTCTTCTTATCAAATAAAACATTGAAAAGTCATAATTTTGACTTGTCATAATTACAGCTTAAGTTATGATTTCAACTTAGTTTGTCATAATTGCAACTTTTCACTTTCTATGTCGTAATTATGACCAAGACGTAATTATGACCAAGTCATAATTATATACATTTCATAATTTTGACTTAGTTTGTCATAATTTCAACTTTTTGTCAATTTCAACTGTCATAATTAACACTTTAAGTGATATAGAATGTCATAATTTCAGCTTTTTTATAATAAAACATCATCCGCCTCAATTCAGTGCTTATGTTTTTATCCAGCATTTTTAATGCAATATAAAAAAATATGGATGGAAAAATAGCACTGAATTGAAGATGCAACACTTACCGACATCAACTCCTGAGTCTTCCATGATTTTTGTATGTTTCACATACATGGGCCAGACATGTCCGTCGAACAGACCGGGGGGGTCCGGGACGGCATAGTTCCTTGAACTAAAACACACACACACACACACACACACACACACACACACACACACACACACAACAGTGAGATCAGGTGTGTGTCGAATCTCCTCCCGTTCCTCCTCCAAACGCGGCAGGCGTGACACTCACCTCCTCCTCTTTTTGCATTCTTCGTATGGAATGGAAATAAAGTATCGTTGGTCGAACACATCGATCAAAGGTCTGCGCAGAAGAAAGCAGCGTTCATAAAAGCACATCGTGTTCAATCGCGCGCGCGCGTGTGTGTGTGTGTGTGACACTCACCCGTAGGTGTAGAGCAGGAAACCCTCCACGATCAGGATATGAACGTCCTCATCCCGAGCGCGTGGAAGGATCTCCGAGTCCAGGCTGATGTTGACGCCGTGAGATCGCTCAAACTTGACGGGGTTCTGCTGCCAGGCGGTGATGGTGCTCATCATGGCGTCCATGTCCAGAGCGCTGATGACTGCAAACACACCACAAATGAGCGGAGGGGACGCGCAGACAGGCGTCTCGGTTAAATGAACATGCAAAACCACACGCACCAAGCCCTTGGCTTACCATCGTACTGCTTAAAGCCATCTTCACCAACTTCAATCTCATCTTGGGGCTGAAACATACACCAATGAGATGCACTCCAGAACACTGTGCTCGGATCATCCCAACACCAACGCTAAACCTGAGAAACAGCTGACTAGGGCTGGGAATATCGAATGCTCGATTTTAATTTTGATGAAGCAATACGGATTCTTATATCAATCTTTTAGATGCTGTTTTCAGTTGATGAATTAACAAAACATTACTTGTAGTTCCTGCAATCCAATCATCTTTGATACTTTTGATATAAAGCAAAGTCTCGGCTATCAAATTCTGTGTATATTAATATTAAATTCAGTCAATAAATGTGTTTTTGTGGCTTTCGTGAACTGATCGTCTCTTTACTACTGGTTGCAGCACCAAAGAAACATGCATGAACATCAGAAGGAATGTCGAAAGATTCAGAACAACTTACTGAAATGAATCACGTCTCATGTAATCGATCAGCGTTCCAACCGTGGAAAGATTTCAATAAAACAGTTTGAGAATAATAATGTCACGTAATTTACCTTAGAAAAGACATTCAGTGTCTATAAACTCGATAATTAGCTAGAAAAATAACTCTAGAGATTAATATTTTAACTATATATTCATTATATCTTTACTTAACCCGTTAGATATTTAATGCACGTTTGAATAAACCTGTCAAGAAAACAAGTTCTATGATAAATGTTCAATAGGGTTCCTGTTTAGTTTACAACTTTAGTTGAGAGAGATTGTTTACATTGTAACTGTACTATACCGAAGCAGATTGAATTCGATATTGAATTGAATCGTGAAATGTGTGTCATTGCCCAGCCCTACAGCTGAATGTAAAGCTCTGGTTTCTGCTTATACTGACCTTGAAGAAATCATCCTGATGGACCACACAGCAGTTGGGCAGGTTCTTGATCAGTCTGTCCGTCAGTGTCGTTTTACCCCCGTTTGTGACCCTGTGGAGCGAAACATATGCATTACGTTATTGTTTTGGACATGCATCGAGTTATTATTTAGATGCGAATATGAATGTGTCAATCATTCAGCACCGAAATACAGAAGTGCCACGCCTTTACATTATTTGTTTTACAGTATTTCACAACTGGCTCAACTGTAGTCCTTCGAGCAGATGTTAAATTAAACATAAAAACATTATAATTTACAGACATTAAAAAAAACACGTTTTGCGTTACTGTTTTTACAAAGATTCTGAAGCGATATTAATTCACGACGCTCATTTTTAAATCGTCTTCACTTCACATGAATTAATCACGCTTCAGAATCTTTGTAAAGTCTTTCTGATCGTTTAACTGAGGTACTCTGGCGGGAAACGCGGTTGCTGTGGTGATTTCTTTGACAAATAGAATGAGTGGCACGCGCACCACGCGGCCAGCATCGAGCACGCGCTCACACTCACCCTCCGATGCCGATGATGAGCTTCATCCTCAAACTGAGACAGGCGCGCGTCGATGTGCGAAAAGTCGTTAATTACACCAAATACGGATCGATGACCGTACGAAGGAAAGCGTGAAAAGAGAAGGTTAAAGGAAATGTCAACTACTCGAGTCCTCCATGACGGTCAATGAAAGCTGGACGATGGCGCTTCCTCGCGATCTTCCACCAAGAGAAACTCGTGTGCTCGCGTCCGTTCAGACACTACTCTCTGCTGCGCGCTGATTGGCTATATAAACGCAGCAGGCCAACGGAAAACCACACCTGACCAATCAGAGAGCCGGTGCTTAAGCTCCGCCCAGCGTGGGTGGCACGAGTGAGGCAGTCAAACCATATTTTTGTGTTTCCTGGTTTTCCTTTGCAAATCTGAGTGGAATTTTTTATACATTACTAAAGAAAAACTGATGCTTTTAATTTGACTAATCTTGATATTTCTTTTGGCTAGATATTTTATACTTCAACTTCTTTTTTGTAGATGTAAATTGTTTCTTTTTGTTTCGTGATGAAGTGTTCAGTGTTTTTCCATGAACCGTTTATTCCTTACATGGATTCATTTGGATCCACATTCCACATTAATCTCTTCAGAACAAACACTTAAAATATGCAACTGCCATACGCCTCAAAATTATGCATTATAAATGTTAAAATCTAAATTCTCAGACTCATCTTAGTTACTTTCCTTTTTTAAAAATAAATAAATAAATAAATAAGTTCTTACAAACAAACAGCAATATTTTAAACAAATAAATAATAAATTAATTTATTATAGTTCCTGAATCGAAAGGAGTTTGAAGCAATAAAACATTATATGAGCGGCGCCCCCTGGTGGAGAAGGCGAGCTTTCATCATCAGGTACAGTTTTATATCGTGTTCATGAAAATCATGGCGGGTTTTCAAGTTTTAGTTCATTCAAATGAAAAAGAAATTACGTTAAACAACAGTTGAGGTAAATGCGGCGCGATCACTATACAAAACTACATATCCCACGATTCATTTGAACGGAGCGCGGCGGAAGAGGGCGGAGTCACCGTCAGCTCTCTGACAGACACTTTCAGGAAGTGCTCGAGGTAAGGCATCACATCTTCCCTTTTTATTTAATCATTTCGGACAAAAATGAGTTATTATAGGCGCGATTTGTGTTATTAAAGATTGTCTTTTTAACTCAACTTAATTTTGTTCCTTAAACTGTGCTCTACGAGAGCTTGTTTGACTGTTAGCATGCTAGTTTGTGGCTGAGGTTTCCTGCTGCGCGTTTGTATATATTCATATTAGATGAATATAAATGATTTATGTAATATTTAACAGCTTCTGACACCTGTAACAGCTCTGAACCGCTGCACTTATATTCTAAGAGCAAATAAGAATCTGTCGTGTGAGACTCAGATTTGATCTGATAATAATGAAATCGATGATCATCTGCAGTTTGATGGTTTTTGATCAAAACTACATCATCAGTCTTCAGTGTCACATGATCCTTCAGAAATCATTCTAATATGATGATTTAATGATCAAGAAACATTTATGATTATTATCAGTGTTGAAAACAGCTTCATATTTGCGAGGAAACCGTGATATAATTTAATTTTCATGATTTTTGATGAATAGAAAGTTCAAAACAACAGCATTTATTTGAAATAGAATATTTAGTAACATTATAAATGTCTTTAGAGTCACTTTTGGTTAATTTAATGCGTCCTTGTTGAATAAAAATATTAATTTATTTTTTTAATTTTTATTTTACTGACTTAAGTGGTCAATTATGACAGTTTCCACTGAAATCTGAACTGTTTTCAACATTGAAAATAATCATAAATGTTTCTTGAGCAGCAAATCATCATATTAGAATGATTTCTGAAGGATCGTGTGACACTGAAGACTGGAGTAATGATGCTGAAAATTCAGCTTTGATCACAGGAATAAATTACATTTTACTATATATTCACATAGAAAACAGCTGATTTACATTGTAATAATATTTTGTGATTTTTACTGTATTTTTATCCAATAAATTCAGCTTTGATCACAGGAATAAATTACATTTTACTATAATATTCACATAGAAAACAGCTGTTTTAAATTGTAATAATATTTTGTGATTTTTACTGTATTTTTATCCAATAAATTCAGCTTTGATCACAGGAATAAATTAAACTTTACAATATATTCACATAGAAAACAGCTGATTTACATTGTAATAATATTTTGTGATTTTTACTGTATTTTTGATCAAATAAATTCAGCTTTGATCACAGGAATAAATTAAACTTTACTATATATTCACATAGAAAACGGCTGTTTTAAATTGTAATAATATTTTGTGATTTTTACTGTATTTTTATCCAATAAATTCAGCTTTGATCACAGAAATAAATTAAACTTTACAATATATTCACATAGAAAACAGCTGATTTACATTGTAATAATATTTTGTGATTTGTACTGTATTTTTGATCAAATAAATTCAGCTTTGATCACAGGAATAAATTAAACTTTACAATATATTCACATAGAAAACGGCTGTTTTAAATTGTAATAATATTTTGTGATTTTTACTGTATTTTTATCCAGTAAATTCAGCTTTGATCACAGGAATAAATTAAACTTTACTATATATTCACATAGAAAACGGCTGTTTTAAATTGTAATAATATTTTGTGATTTTTACTGTATTTTTATCCAATAAATTCAGCTTTGATCACAGAAATAAATTAAACTTTACAATATATTCACATAGAAAACAGCTGATTTACATTGTAATAATATTTTGTGATTTGTACTGTATTTTTGATCAAATAAATTCAGCTTTGATCACAGGAATAAATTAAACTTTACAATATATTCACATAGAAAAAGGCTGTTTTAAATTGTAATAATATTTTGTGATTTTTACTGTATTTTTATCCAATAAATTCCGCATTGATCACAGGAATAAATTAAACTTTACTATATATTCACATAGAAAAATGCTGTTTTACATTGTAAAATTATTTCACAATTGTTGCTGTATTTTTGATCAGATAAATGCAGACTTGTGAGCAGAAGAGACTCTTTCAGAAACATTAAAAAATCTGAATTATTCCAAACTTTTGAGGGCCGGTGTACATGTGTAAACAGAGCTTCAGCAGTACATGAGTACTCATGTGTGTGTGTGATGCTGATGTCCTCCATCTTTCAGGAGGATCCAGTGACCCCCATCAGCGACGCCTCACATGTGAAATCAGCTTCCGGCAGACGTTTGTGGCCGCTGAGCGAGAGGTTCGATACTGCAAGACACACAGGAAGAGAGAAAAGAAAGTCATTGGGAGGAAGTCTCTGCAGAAGGAGCATGACAGAGTTCTGGGTGTGTTTCAGCTGCTGCGTCGCTGAACAGCCGCAACCCGTGAGTCAAAACACGCTAAACACACGCTTCAGCTGTTACGAGTCCAGGGTTCGGCGTGAGTGGAGACTCAGATTCCAGCCGAACCCGTCAGAGGCTCGACGCAGCGTGTCTTCCTGTGTCTCGGCTCATTGTTCTCGGTGTTGTGTGTGAATTGCAGAAGCGGAGGCGGAGGATAGATCGCTCCATGATCGGAGAACCCACAAACTTCGTTCACATGACGCACGTGGGCTCTGGAGACATGGGTATGCCAGCTGTGAGTATGACTCGGACATATTTCAATACATTTTTTTGCACTGCAACATTTGTTAAATGTAAAATATTATCAAACCCATTTATATTAAATCATGACGTCTCTTAGTTTTGAGTTTGTAAAGAAAAAAATATACTTGCACTGATTTACACTTTCTACAAAAATAATTAGAAAACAGGCATTCTTTTATAAGAATAACATGAATGAGGCGGAGGTCCCAGGCTGAAAAAGAGGGTTAAATCTGCATAAATTAAATTCAGTACAACACATATTCCCATGATAAATAAATGATAAAGCATCATCGTTGTTTTTTGCCATTACAGTAATGAGAATTTAGGGGGGAAATGTACGGAAGAGGATTAGGGCCAAACAAATAAAACAATTAAACCATCTTGAGTTTAAACTCATTCAATTTCAAGAAAAAAAATGTTGAGAATAAACTCATTAAATTTTGAGAAAAAGGTTGTTGCGTTTTGAGAAAAAATGCATTAAATTTGTAGAAAAAAAGTTGAAAATGTCTCGAAATGAGTTTTTTCTCGAAACGCAATGACTTTTCTCGAAATTTAATGTTTATTCTCAACATTTTATTTCTACTTTTTTCTCAATTTATCCAGTTTAGTCTCTCATTATAATGACTTTAACTCGGGATGGTTTTATGTTTTTATTATTGTTTGGCCCTAATCCTCTACCGTAGAGAAATGTGCTTAATTGTCATAAATTGATTGAAATTAAAATGTAAAAAACTTTCATTATCTATACAAAATATTATTGCATACTTATTAAACATCAAAAATATTACCATTAACTCTAATTTCTGTGTTTTGTCTTGTAATGTGACCCGGACACGTTTTCCTGAGATTTATGTTTCTATGCAAACCTCAGAAATGAGCAGGATTTACATGAGTTTGGGAAGAGGATATTTGACTAACAAACGCTCTAGTTTCGGAGTAAACGATGATCACCTGATGTGTTCTGTCCGTCTGTCTCGGCAGGTGAACTCGGTGCAAGCGCAGATGAAATCCAAAGGCGGTTACGGGAACGGCACAGCGGAGAGCGTTCAAGGCTAGTCAGGTGACTACATTCACTGGAGTGACTCTAGGACGGAGGAACTTTGAACTGTAGAAGCTTGTTTCTGCCACCGAGTAAAAAGAATAAAAAGTGTGTTTTCTCACAGTTCCTAGTTTAAATCTCACAATCCAGACTTTTTCCCCTCACAATTCTGTTTTTCTCCGCCATGGAATAACAACAACAACAAAAAAAGAGCTTTTTTCCGCTATTTCGAACTTATGTCTTGTGATTTGGACTTTAAAACTCACACGTTCGAGTTTATATCTCACAATCCTGGCTTCTTTCCTCTGATTCATGAATTATAAACTTGCAATTTTGACTTTTTTATTGGAATTCTGAGTTTACATCTCGAGGTTCTGATTTTTTCCGTCCCAGAATAACAAAATAAAAAAAAAAAAGGTAATTGCAACTTTTTATCTCACAATTCTGACTTGAAATCTCACAATTCTGTTTTTTTTTCCAAGTTTTTTTGTTTGTCACAGAATAATACAATAATAAAGGTAATTGCAACTTTTATTCTCTCAATTCTGAACATGTATCTTGCGCTTCCGACTTTATAGCGTACAATTCCAAGTTTATTTCCTCAGATTCACGAATTATAAACTCACAATTCTGACTTTGTTCTTGGAATTCTGAGTTTACATCTCGAAATTTTATATATATATATATATATATATATATATATATATATATATATATATATATATATATATATATATATATATATATATATATTATTTTTTTTTCCCTCCACAGAACAAAATAAAAAAGAAACTGCAACTTTTTAACATCTTCTTTTCTCATAAAATACGAGTCTCACAATTCTTTTTTTTATCAAAAAGTTTTTTTTATTCGTCACAGAATAATTGAATTATAATAATTTAAAGGTAATGCAACTTTTAATCTTGTAATTCTGTTTTTTGTGGGAGTTTTTTGCCACAGAATAACAATTCTGTTTTTTTTTTCCTTTTTTGTTCGTCACAGAATAATAAAAAAAAAGTAATTGCAACTTTTCAAACGTATATCTTGCGATTCCGACTTCATAGTGTGTAATTCCGAGTTTATACCTCATAATCCTGGCTTTTTTCCTCTGATTCATGAATTATAAACATGTAATTTTGACTTTTTTTCTTGGAATCTCAAAATTCTGTTTTTATTTGTCCCAGAATAAAATAAAAAAAGGTAATTACAACTTTTTATCTCACAATTCTGACTTTTAATCT
This sequence comes from Megalobrama amblycephala, assembly GCF_018812025.1. Lineage (NCBI taxonomy): Eukaryota > Metazoa > Chordata > Actinopteri > Cypriniformes > Xenocyprididae > Megalobrama > Megalobrama amblycephala. Next base: position 304,905 of record NC_063062.1, read on the forward strand.
TGCAATTATATATTTTTTGCCACAGAACAAAAATAAAAAAAAGGAAACTGTGACTTTTTAATGTCTTTTTTTTCTCGCAATTCTTTTTTTTTTTGCCACAGAATTACAAAATAAAATAGTTAAAAGCAATTTTTTTCTCACAATTTAGATTTTTAATCTCACAATTCTGTTTTTCCGTTTGTTTTTTTCTCTGATAATTGCAACACTTTCTCTCAGAATTGAGAAATTGTGAGAGAAAGAGTCACAATTTATTCTGTTTTACTCGGTGGCAGAAACGAGCTCCACTGCTGCAGTTCAACCCTCTGATGATTTAAAGTCAACGTGAAACCAAACCATGTTCTGCTCTAATTCTGCATGATAATATAAAGAAAACAATCAATGTGTGTGTGTGTGTGTGTGTGTGTGTGTTTCAGGCTCGTCCTCTGAAGACACTGGAGCAGCGCTGGCGTCGACGGCTGTAGATATCTGTAATGAAAGCACTGCTGATCTTTAACTGCTTCTGTACAAATGACCTGTAACAGTAGAGATTGATCAGAAACGTGATTACTGTGTGAGGATCAATATTCTGATTAGAGTTTCCCATGAATCTCTATTTATCTCATGGTTTACTGGTGGCTGGCCACACAAACTCGCACACCGAACGCTGGTATTAGGTCTGTAAGAACCGCTTTTTGTTACGTTTTGTACCTTTCCCATGTTCCCCGGCTCACGGGATGTTCTTCTTTTGTTTTTATCTTTTAAATGTGCCGTAAACTTGAAATGTGCACCCGACTGTAATATTTGTGACGCTCTCACGGGACGCGTCGACAGGAAAGTATTTTTGTACAAATCGTGATCATTTTCATTCTGATGCCTAAATAAAATTACAACCTTGTAAAACTTTGTGTTCCTGTTTCATATTATTATAATCACACATGCTTAGATGAACAAACCTCTCCGGTTTTTCAGGTTTTGTCAGTTCTGAGAGTTCCAGACCTTCAGGCTTATAAACTCTCGAGGAAATAAATACATCAAAAACACTTTAAGTGTGTAATATATTAAGTATATATATATATATATATATATAGTACAAATAGTGGAGACTATAAAAGTTTTTATTTCTATTTTTATTGGAGTGTGACGCGTCACAGTCATGTGATCGAGCGTCTGAACGCGGAAGAGGAAGTGAAAGCATTTATCGTCCCTGTAAACATGACAGAAGCGAAACTTGTAAAGTGAGTTGAGGATTTTGAGGCGATTTTGAGTTAAACACGACTGCAGAAACTCAGTGATGGCGGTGAAAGAGTCGATGTTCCTCCTGCTGCTGCTCTTCTTCTCTCAGGTGAGCTGAACATGTCGAGTCTGTCAGAAACTGAAGCGCCATTAATGAGTGAATCAGCGAGAGAGTGTGTGTGTGTGTGTGTGTGTGTGTGTGTGTGTGTGTGTCTCAGGTCGACGGTCAGGAGGCGATTCTGCGCGTGTCGAATGGATCTACAGTCCGGGAATACTGTCTGGTGTTCAACTCCAGCTGGAGCAACATCTCCCAGAGCCCGACTGAAGCTGTGAGACCACTTCAGATTATCTTGGGTTTTTATGCTTAAATTACATTTTAGCAATCAAAAAATCATGTCTTAATTAACTGAAATCATGAAACTGATATAATTTAACGATTTATTAAAGTTTAGCGAAAATAAAGTTTCTATAAAAGGGTTAGTTCACGCAAAAATGAAAAAAATGTCATTTATTCCACACCTGTAAGACCTTCGTTAATCTTCAGAACACAAATTAAGATATTTTTGATGAAATCCGATGGCTCAGTGAGGCCTGCAATGACATTTCCTCTCTCAAGATCCATTAATGTACTAAAAACATATTTAAATCAGTTCATGTGAGTACAGTGGTTCAATATTAATATTATAAAGCCACCAGAATATTTTTGGTGCGCCAAAAAAACAAAATAACGACTTCTATAGTGATGGCCGATTTCAAAACACTGCTTCAGGAAGCTTCGGAGCGTTATGAATCAGCGTGTCGAATCATGATTTGGATCATGGGTCAAACTGCTGAAATCACGTGACTTTGGCGCTCCGAACCGCTGATTCCACACGCTGATTCATAACGCTCCGAAGCTTCCTGAAGCAGTGTTTTGAAATCGGCCATCACTAAATAAGTCGTTATTTCGTTTTTTTGGTGCACCAAAAAATTATTATTTTTTTTTTTACAATAACAAGGGCCTTATGTGAATCTACTACAAATATATCAGTTGACCTGGTCAACTGTGTGTGTGTGTGTGTGTGTGTGTGTGTGTGTGTGCGCGTGTAGGTGGGCTATCCGCTGGTGAACCTGACGTCCAGTCAGCTGTGTGATGCGAGTCATGTGACCCCGGGCTCTGTGAAGGGTAAGGCCGTGGTGGTGATGCGCGGAGGCTGTGAGTTCAGTCAGAAAGCTCTGGTCGCTCAGAGTCTGGACGCGTCTGTGCTTCTGATCGCCAGCAATACTGATCTGGTAAGAGTCTGACTGATCTGCTGCTGCTTTCATCTCAAACACAGTGTGAATCCTCAGTGTCTGACCTCCATCTCACCAGGTGACGCCAGCGGCCAACGAGTCCGAGTACAGCAAGGTGAAGATTCCTCTGGCCCTGCTGAGATACCGGGACGTCCTGGACGCTCTGAAGGTGAAGATGAGATTCTGTGTGTGTGTGAGCGTGTGTGTGAGTGTGTGTTGATAGCGAGTCTCTGCTCTCAGGTGTTTCCTCAGGGAATGGAGGTGAGGTTATACGCTCCACCTGTGCCGCCGTTTGACGCCAGCATCATCGTTATGTTGTTGATCGCCGTGTTTACGGTGACCATGGGCGGATTCTGGAGCGGAGCAGCAGAAAAGTGAGTGACATCACAGGTTCAGGCCATTAAACGTGTCATGTGACAGAGTGTTGACGCTGCGTCTGCATGTGTCCAGGGCGAGGCAGGCCGCGGGTCCGTCGTCTGAGGCGGGCGACGGCCGGTCCGACAGCGGCGAGCTCTCGCTCTACTCTCCTCTGAAGGTGCTGCTGTTCGTGGCCATGATGTGTGTGATGCTGGTGCTGATGTACTTCTTCTACAAGTGGCTGGGTGAGTCTCACAGCAGCAGCAACAGGAAGTGACACCAGAAACGTGACTGATGCTTGTTTTCTCCTGTAGTGTATGTGATCATCGTCATATTCTGCCTGGCGTCAGCATCGGCGCTCTATAACTGCCTGGATTCTCTGATGACGGCTGTGGGCTGCGGGACGCTCAGGTGAACAAACACACGCACATGTATTCACCGAACGCTAACGGTTAATAAAATCGTAACTGTAACGATAACTATAACGCTAACTAACTATAATGGTTACTATTACAGTAACTGTAACAATAAATATAACAATAACTGTAATGATAACTAACTATAATTGTTACTATTACTATAAAAGTAACTATAGCAATAACTGTAATGATAACTGTAACTATAATAACTGTAACGGTAACTGTAACATTATAACGGTAACTGTAACATTAAATATAACGATAACAATAACTAATGACATCTATAATGATTTCTATAACAGTAACTGTAACAATAATAGCAATAACTGAAATGATAACTGTAACTATATCAATAACTGTAACATTATAATAATATCTGTAACTATAACAATTACTATAACAGTAACTATAGCAATAACTGTAATGATAACTGTAACATAACTATAGTAATAACTGTAACGGTAATGATAACTGTAATGTTATTATAACTAGCAGTAACTGTAACAATAAATACTACAATAACTATAACGATAACTAACTATTATGGTTACTGTTACTATAACAGTAACTATAGCAATAACTGTAATGATAACTAACTATAATAACTGTAACGTTAAGGACGACTAACTATGTTACTATCACTAAAAGTAACTAACAATAACGGTAACTGTTACATAACTAACTAACAACTGTAACATGGCTATAATGATAACTGTAACAAAACAATATAGTGATAACTGAAATGATAATTACAACGATAACTAACGGTAACTGTAACATTAAATATAACGATAACAATAACTAATGACAACAATAACTATAATGATTTCTATAACAGTAACTGTAACAATAATAATAGCAATAACTGAAATGATAACTGTAACTATATCAATAACTGTAACATTATAACAATATCTGTAATTATAATGATTGCTATAACAGTAACTATAGCAATAACTGTAATGATAACTGTAACCATAACGTTATTATAACTAGCAGTAACTGTAACAATAAATATTACAATAACTGTAACGATAACTAACTATTATGGTTACTATTACTATAACAGTAACCATAGCAATAACTGTAATGGTAACTGTAACTATAACAATAACTGTAACATAACTATAACAATAACTAAAATAACTATAATAACTGTAATGATAACGATAATTAACTATAATGTTACTTTCACTAACAGTAGCAATAATTGTAACTGTTAGATAACTGTAACTAACAATAACTGTAAAATGGCTATAATGATAACTGTAACAATAACTCTAAATATAATGTTACTATAACTATAACAGCAACTGTAATGATAACTGTAACTATAATGAATACTATAACGTAACTAACAATAAATATAACGATAACAATAATTATGACAACTATAACTATAATGATTTATATAACAGTAACTGTAACAGTAATTATTGCAATAACTGAAATAACTAATTAAAACAATAACTGTAACGTTATAACAATAACTGTAACTATAATGATTACGATAACAGTAATTGTAACAGTAACTATAACAATAACTGTTACATAACTATAATAACTGTAACGGTAATGATAACTGTAATGTAATGATAACTGTAACCATAATGTTATTATAACAGTAACTGTTAGATAACTGTAATGATAATTATTATGATAACTAACAATAACACTAAATATAACGTCACTATAACAGCAACTGTAATGATAACTATAACAATAACTGTACCGATAACTGTAACTACAATGGTTACTATAACTGTAACTGTAACAATAAATATAGCAATAACTGTAACGATAACAATAATTATAACGACAGCTATAACTGATTTCTATAACAGTAACTAACAATAATTATAGCAATAACTGAAAAAACTGTAACTAAAACAATAACTGTAACTATAACAGTTACTATAACAGTAACTGTAACAAATGGCAATAACTGTAATAATTATAACAACAACAACAACAACTGTAACTATAACATTACTATAACTATAGCAGTATCTATAACGATAACTATAATGATAACTGTAACTGAAACAATAATTGTAATATAACAATAACTGTAATGGTTACTAAAAGAGTAACTAACAATAACTGTAATGAGAACTATAACAACAACTGTAACTATAATGGTTACTATAACTATAGCAGTATCTGTAACGATAACTATAATAACTGTAACGATAACTATAATGATAACTATAACTAAAACAATAATTGTAATATAACAATAACTGTAACGGTTACTAAAAGAGTAACTAACAATAACTGTAATGAGAACTATAACAACAACTGTAACTATAACAGTTACTATAACAGTAACTATAGCAATAACTGAAATGATAACTGTAACTATATCAATAACTGTAACATTATAATAATATCTGTAACTATAACAATTACTATAACAGTAACTATAGCAATAACTGTAATGATAACTGTAACATAACTATAGTAATAACTGTAACGGTAATGATAACTGTAATGTTATTATAACTAGCAGTAACTGTAACAATAAATACTACAATAACTATAACGATAACTAACTATTATGGTTACTGTTACTATAACAGTAACTATAGCAATAACTGTAATGATAACTAACTATAATAACTGTAACGTTAAGGACAACTAACTATGTTACTATCACTAAAAGTAACTAACAATAACGGTAACTGTTACATAACTAACTAACAACTGTAACATGGCTATAATGATAACTGTAACAAAACAATATAGTGATAACTGAAATGATAATTACAACGATAACTAACGGTAACTGTAACATTAAATATAACGATAACAATAACTAATGACAACAATAACTATAATGATTTCTATAACAGTAACTGTAACAATAATAATAGCAATAACTGAAATGATAACTGTAACTATATCAATAACTGTAACATTATAACAATATCTGTAATTATAATGATTGCTATAACAGTAACTATAGCAATAACTGTAATGATAACTGTAACCATAACGTTATTATAACTAGCAGTAACTGTAACAATAAATATTACAATAACTGTAACGATAACTAACTATTATGGTTACTATTACTATAACAGTAACCATAGCAATAACTGTAATGGTAACTGTAACTATAACAATAACTGTAACATAACTATAACAATAACTAAAATAACTATAATAACTGTAATGATAACGATAATTAACTATAATGTTACTTTCACTAACAGTAGCAATAATTGTAACTGTTAGATAACTGTAACTAACAATAACTGTAAAATGGCTATAATGATAACTGTAACAATAACTCTAAATATAATGTTACTATAACTATAACAGCAACGGTAATGATAACTGTAACTATAATGAATACTATAACGTAACTAACAATAAATATAACGATAACAATAACTATGACAACTATAACTATAATGATTTATATAACAGTAACTGTAACAGTAATTATTGCAATAACTGAAATAACTAATTAAAACAATAACTGTAACGTTATAACAATAACTGTAACTATAATGATTACGATAACAGTAATTGTAACAGTAACTATAACAATAACTGTTACATAACTATAATAACTGTAATGGTAATGATAACTGTAATGTAATGATAACTGTAACCATAATGTTATTATAACAGTAACTGTTAGATAACTGTAATGATAATTATTATGATAACTAACAATAACACTAAATATAACGTCACTATAACAGCAACTGTAATGATAACTATAACAATAACTGTACCGATAACTGTAACTACAATGGTTACTATAACTGTAACTGTAACAATAAATATAGCAATAACTGTAACGATAACAATAATTATAACGACAGCTATAACTGATTTCTATAACAGTAACTAACAATAATTATAGCAATAACTGAAAAACTGTAACTAAAACAATAACTGTAACTATAACAGTTACTATAACAGTAACTGTAACAAATGGCAATAACTGTAATAATTATAACAACAACAACAACAACAACTGTAACTATAACATTACTATAACTATAGCAGTATCTATAACGATAACTATAATGATAACTGTAACTGAAACAATAATTGTAATATAACAATAACTATAATGGTTACTAAAAGAGTAACTAACAATAACTGTAATGAGAACTATAACAACAACTGTAACTATAATGGTTACTATAACTATAGCAGTATCTGTAACGATAACTATAATAACTGTAACGATAACTATAATGATAACTATAACTAAAACAATAATTGTAATATAACAATAACTGTAACGGTTACTAAAAGAGTAACTAACAATAACTGTAATGAGAACTATAACAACAACTGTAACTATAATGGTTACTATAACTATAGCAGTATCTGTAACGATAACTATAATAACTGTAACGATAACTATAATGATAACTATAACTAAAACAATAATTGTAATATAACAATAACTGTAACGGTTACTAAAAGAGTAACTAACAATAACTGTAATGAGAACTATAACAACAACTGTAACTATAACAGTTACTATAACAGTAACTATAGCAATAACTGAAATGATAACTGTAACTATATCAATAACTGTAACATTATAATAATATCTGTAACTATAACAATTACTATAACAGTAACTATAGCAATAACTGTAATGATAACTGTAACATAACTATAGTAATAACTGTAACGGTAATGATAACTGTAATGTTATTATAACTAGCAGTAACTGTAACAATAAATACTACAATAACTATAACGATAACTAACTATTATGGTTACTGTTACTATAACAGTAACTATAGCAATAACTGTAATGATAACTAACTATAATAACTGTAACGTTAAGGACGACTAACTATGTTACTATCACTAAAAGTAACTAACAATAACGGTAACTGTTACATAACTAACTAACAACTGTAACATGGCTATAATGATAACTGTAACAAAACAATATAGTGATAACTGAAATGATAATTACAACGATAACTAACGGTAACTGTAACATTAAATATAACGATAACAATAACTAATGACAACAATAACTATAATGATTTCTATAACAGTAACTGTAACAATAATAATAGCAATAACTGAAATGATAACTGTAACTATATCAATAACTGTAACATTATAACAATATCTGTAATTATAATGATTGCTATAACAGTAACTATAGCAATAACTGTAATGATAACTGTAACCATAACGTTATTATAACTAGCAGTAACTGTAACAATAAATATTACAATAACTGTAACGATAACTAACTATTATGGTTACTATTACTATAACAGTAACCATAGCAATAACTGTAATGGTAACTGTAACTATAACAATAACTGTAACATAACTATAACAATAACTAAAATAACTATAATAACTGTAATGATAACGATAATTAACTATAATGTTACTTTCACTAACAGTAGCAATAATTGTAACTGTTAGATAACTGTAACTAACAATAACTGTAAAATGGCTATAATGATAACTGTAACAATAACTCTAAATATAATGTTACTATAACTATAACAGCAACTGTAATGATAACTGTAACTATAATGAATACTATAACGTAACTAACAATAAATATAACGATAACAATAACTATGACAACTATAACTATAATGATTTATATAACAGTAACTGTAACAGTAATTATTGCAATAACTGAAATAACTAATTAAAACAATAACTGTAACGTTATAACAATAACTGTAACTATAATGATTACGATAACAGTAATTGTAACAGTAACTATAACAATAACTGTTACATAACTATAATAACTGTAATGTAATGATAACTGTAACCATAATGTTATTATAACAGTAACTGTTAGATAACTGTAATGATAATTATTATGATAACTAACAATAACACTAAATATAACGTCACTATAACAGCAACTGTAATGATAACTATAACAATAACTGTACCGATAACTGTAACTACAATGGTTACTATAACTGTAACTGTAACAATAAATATAGCAATAACTGTAACGATAACAATAATTATAACGACAGCTATAACTGATTTCTATAACAGTAACTAACAATAATTATAGCAATAACTGAAAAAACTGTAACTAAAACAATAACTGTAACTATAACAGTTACTATAACAGTAACTGTAACAAATGGCAATAACTGTAATAATTATAACAACAACAACAACAACTGTAACTATAACATTACTATAACTATAGCAGTATCTATAACGATAACTATAATGATAACTGTAACTGAAACAATAATTGTAATATAACAATAACTATAACGGTTACTAAAAGAGTAACAATAACTGTAATGAGAACTATAACAACAACTGTAACTATAATGGTTACTATAACTATAGCAGTATCTGTAACGATAACTATAATAACTGTAACGATAACTATAATGATAACTATAACTAAAACAATAATTGTAATATAACAATAACTGTAACGGTTACTAAAAGAGTAACTAACAATAACTGTAATGAGAACTATAACAACAACTGTAACTATAACAGTTACTATAACAGTAACTGTAACAATAACTATAATTGTTACTATAACTATAACACTAACAATAACTGTAATGATAACTGTTACAATAACAGTAAGTGTTGCAGGCGGGAGCGGGACATGAATGAATGCGAGTGACAGAATCTCGCAGGAGTGGGGCAGAAAAATCCGTCCGCGCACTAAACCTAAAGTGATTTATTTAAAGTGAAACTGAAACTAGCGGTGTGTGTGAGATGAGCTGTACAATACTCTCACATTCCTCTGTCGTTCAACACGCACTCAAATGTGAGCATGTTTAGTGTGCTTGATGATAATCACATTATATAAGCTGCTTTGATTTTACTACATGCTGCAGGACTGGTACTAGTTCAGGCTAGTATGAACACAGCTGTAACTCCACACCATCCTGCTGTTGTCAAGGTTTATGATCTGTGTGTGTGTGTGTGTTATTTTTTTCCAGTGTGTCCTTCCGTGAGAGAAGCGTGTCTGTGCGGTCGCTGCTGCTTGCCGCCGTCTGCATCACACTGTCCGTGATCTGGGGCGTGTACAGGAATGACGACAGGTCTCACACACACACACACACTCTTCAGCACTGTTGTCCTGATCCAGTCAGTGGGTGTTTATAGCATGTGGTTTGTTTTCTGAGCGTCATGCTGCCGTTTACTCAACACAGAGTGATTCACACAGTTTGTCGCTCAGCATCAGATCGTTCAGCTAGTCAGCTCAAAAGAGATTTCTTTCTTCCCCTTCATCGTTTTGAATATTCATTGTGGGCGTTCTGAGTTCTCTCAGTTCTGCATTCAGTGCATTTTTATATTTTGGGTGTGTGTGTGTGTGTTCTGTTAACAGCTGTTTGCATAAAATAGATTATTCTGACTAAATCTTAGGAAAATAACAGAATCAGTGCTGCAAACTTGATCAAACATGTGACTAATGAAGTGTTTTACTGCGCTTCTGCTCTGATGTTCAGGTGGATCTGGATTCTTCAGGATCTGTTGGGCATCGCGTTCTGCCTGAACTTCCTGAAAACCATCAGCCTGTCCAACTTTAAGGTGAGGCGTGTTTCCAGCGGACCGGCGCTGCTCTGCTGCGGGTCTGACGTGTGTTTGTTGTTTCCTGCAGATCTGTGTGATTCTGCTGAGTCTGCTGCTCCTCTACGACGTCTTCTTCGTCTTCATCACGCCGTTCCTGACGCCTGTGAGTATCAGATGAAGCTGAGCTCGTCTCTTCTCCTCTATTGTGTCGTATATCGAGTGAAACGCTTCTCAAACAAGAACAAATGTAGGGCGGGGCTTGATTTTGTCTGTGGGGAATTGATTGGATGGTTGTGGTTTGCTATTGGTGGATCTCATGTGAGTGACAGGTTGCCCCGCCCTCGTCATCAGAGAAGAGAAGAGATGCTGCAAGAGGGAGATATTCTGATTCAAGATTATGAGGAACATGAATTGTTCGTTTTGATTTCACGGTGACTTTAATGTGTGTGTGTGTGTGTGTGTGTGTTTTCAGAATGGAGAAAGCATCATGGTGCAAGTCGCTCTCGGTCCGGGCGCAGGTGGAGGAAAGGTGAGTGTGACCCTGTCATGTGATCTGTGCGTGTCATACAGTCGACTAACTTCAGCGACTGCTTCTGTTTCTAGGGTGGTGGCAAGGGGGTGGTGGTTCCAGCTGACCCGACGTCCTCCTATGAGAAGGTAAGACATTTTTCTCCCTTATACCATGTTTAGAAATGAGGACGTCCCCTAAAGGAGCTTTTGTATGTACGCGAATGAAGTTCTAAAAAATTTATCACTGGGTAAATATATAGTTTACATATGTTCCACACTGTCTGTGTTTTCCAGTTGCCTGTAGTGATGCGTATCCCACAGTTCTCTGCGGTGGCTCAGAACCTGTGTATGATGCAGTTCTCCATTCTGGGCTACGGTGACATCATCATACCAGGTCAGAGTTTTTACACAGACACAACGCTGTCAAATCAAGACCAAACCTGATCCAACCTCACGCCGACAGACTCAAAGATGAATGAGTGACGTTAAAGTGCCCATTTTATGCTGTTTTAAAGGTTTCTAATGTTGTTTAGAGTCTCCTACAACAGGTTCACATTCATCCAAGGTCAAAAACACTTTAATTTCCTCATAATATCCACTGCAGCATCAGCTCTTTTCTCTCAGTGTCTGAAACGCTTCGTTCAAAGATTCGGTCTCGCTAAACCCCGCCTTTCTGAGAGCTGCTCTGCTCTGATTGGTCAGAAACCAAACGCTCATTATCATATCTGAATCTCAGCTCTTGATTCACAGCGTCTTCTCGACATGAACAACACGAACCAAACTCTTCCGGTCTCAGACACAACTGCAGTGATTGAGGGGGCGGGGCAAAGAGACGCTGTTCAGCCAATGATGCGGGGATTATGCAAATTAGCTACAAACCTACTCGGGTTCGCCGGAGACTGAATTACTGACGACTCGTTTCAGTTCAGAACCGCTTTATTTTGGGATACAAAAACTCTCCACTTTGATCTTTTAATTTCACAAACGGCTCATGAAAGGTCATGTCTCAAACAGCAAACTCTCTCTCTCTGCAGGGCTGTTGGTGGCGTACTGCCACAGGTTTGACGTGTGGAAGGGAAACTCCAGAAGAACCTACTTCATCTCCTGTGCTGTCGGTACGAGAGCAGATCTGTGCTCCAATCTTGCCCGAACCGCAGATGGAGAGCGGACTAACTGTGTGTTGTTGTGTACTCTAGCGTACGCCGTGGGTCTCGTGGTGACTTTTGCGGTCATGCTGGTGTCTAAGATGGGTCAGCCCGCTCTGCTCTACCTGGTTCCCTGTACGCTCCTCACCAGCTCCATCCTGGCCTCCGTGCGCAAGGAGTTCAAAGAGTTCTGGGCCGGTACCAGCTGTAAGGTGAGTCCCGGCGAGAGGATTTATTCTTCATCATTACGTTCACGGTCTGGATGTGATTGTCGAGCGCTTCCAGCTTCAGTGCACAGACACGCTGCAAGTGTTTCCGCTCTCAAGTTAACTACTGTCATGGCAGAGCAAATTAAAACTCTTAAAATGTCAACATATTTGCTAAACAATAACAATGACAGATTTTCTGGCTGTGTCTGTGTGAGTGAGACGTGTTTTCATTTAAGACTGCTGTGTTGTAAGACTTGAAATGTGACTTGGTCTCCATCAGGTTCTGGACGAGTCTAGGAAGCCCTTATTATCAGGTTTGAGCTTTTGTTTTAGTCTTCGTCACTCTTGCTCTTGTCTGTGTTGTGTTTGTTCAGCTTCCTCCTCTCCTGCAGTACTCCTGTACAGCACTAGGTGGCGTTACAGTACGCAGATTGTGTGTGTGTGTCGTAGATGAGCTGCTTCTGTCTCTCCAGCATGTTTATCAGTTGCCTGATGTTTTCAGTTTCTGTTACTAACACACGAGTCACTGACAGTAAAATCAGGGTGTAACGCATCTGATTTTACCCTCTTCTGAAACGGTTTAAGTGTTAAGCTGAATTCACACTGACAGTGATTAAATCGCTGCCGTTGATTTGTTCTCACTCAGAGGTGGCATCCAATCAGGTGTTACTGTCGTCGCATCACTTCACTGCTCATTTGCATAAGGTGGAGCTCTGCTGCTTTCATTGAGTTCCTGTCAGTGTGAACATCACTTTAAGTTAATGTCATAAACGACAACATTGATTCGTTCTGAAGCACTTTAGCTTTTTTTATACAAACAGTGGGTCTCTAATAATTACATGGATTATTCGTAAGTATTCTCACAGGAGAACTTGATGTATAAAATCATGTAAAAATGTGATTTTTGTGTATGTGCGCTTTCCATTTCTAGTAGTTCCTACATTTTTTTTTCTCCATAAATTTAAAATACATTTTAGTTTGGAAGTTATTGAACAATCCTGATTTGTTTGCAAAAACATTCCTATGCAGATTTCACACACACACACACACACACACACACACACACACACACACACACATTCTTGTGTACAGAATAAAGAGCCATTATTTTTTTACATGCTAAACTAAAACTATACCAAAATTAATATCATATTTACAGATTGTTACTGATTTTCATGTTGAACATATACTGGTAGTTACATGTAAATTTTAATACATTTAAAAGCAAGTTTTTAAACTTTTTTTAACTCTAGTTTTATATTTTTTATATTTTTTTTCCTTTGCATGGCATGTCACTGCCTCATCATCAGCAACATCATTTAAACATGCAACTGCACTGAGTGTTTCAAGCGTCTGACTGTAATACACACACACACACACACACACACACACACACACACACACACACACACACAGGACTGTAACACGCACAGGACTGTAACGCACACACACACACACACACACACACACACACACACAGGACTGTAACACGCACAGGACTGTAACGCACACACACACACACACACACAAACAGGACTGTAACACACGCACAGGACTGTAACGCACACACACAGGACTGTAACACACACATCTGTAACACGCACATGACTGTAACACGCGCACACAAGTCTGTAAAACACATCTGTAACACACACACACAGGACTGTAACGCGCACATGACTGTAACGCACACACACACACACAAACATGACTGTAACACACGCACAGGACTGTAACGCACACACGCATACACACACACAAGACTGTAACACACGCACAGGACTGTAACGCACACACACACACACACACAAACAGGACTGTAACACACACATCTGTAACATGCACATGACTAACACGCACACACAAGTCTGTAAAACACACATCTGTAACACACACAGGACTGTAACACACACACAAGTCTGTAACACGCACACAGGACTGTAAAACACACATCTGTAACACACACACACACAGGACTGTAACACACACACACACAGGACTGTAACACACACACACACAGGACTGTAACACGCACACAGGACTGTAACACGCACACAGGTCTGTAAAACACACACACACACACAGGACTGTAACACACACACAAGTCTGTAACACACACAGGACTGTAACACACACATCTGTAACATGCACATGACTAACACGCACACACAAGTCTGTAAAACACACATCTGTAACACACACAGGACTGTAACACACACATCTGTAACATGCACATGACTAACACGCACACACAAGTCTGTAAAACACACATCTGTAACACACACAGGACTGTAACACACACACAAGTCTGTAACACGCACACAGGACTGTAAAACACACATCTGTAACACACACACACAGGACTGTAACACACACACACACAGGACTGTAACACACACACACACAGGACTGTAACACGCACACAGGTCTGTAAAACACACACACACACACAGGACTGTAACACACACACAAGTCTGTAACACGCACACAGGACTGTAAAACACACATCTGTAACACACACACACAGGACTGTAACACACACACACACACAGGACTGTAACACACACACACACAGGACTGTAACACGCACACAGGTCTGTAAAACACACACACACACACAGGACTGTAACACACACACAAGTCTGTAACACGCACACAGGACTGTAAAACACACATCTGTAACACACACACACACAGGACTGTAACACACACACACACAGGACTGTAACACACACACACACAGGACTGTAACACACACACACACAGGACTGTAACACGCACACAGGACTGTAACACGCACACAGGACTGTAAAACACACACGCACACAGGTCTGTAAAACACACACACACACAGGACTGTAACACACACACAAGTCTGTAACACACACAGGACTGTAACACACACACATGTCTGTAAAACACACATCTGTAACACACACACAAGTCTGTAACACACACACACAGGACTGTAACACACACACAAGTCTGTAACACACACACAGGACTGTAACACGCACACAAGTCTGTAAAACACACATCTGTAACACACACACAAGTCTGTAAAACACACATCTGTAACACACACACACAAGTCTGTAACACACACACAGGACTGTAACACACACACAAGTCTGTAACACACACACAGGACTGTAACACGCACACAAGTCTGTAAAACACACATCTGTAACACACACACACACACACAAGTCTGTAAAACACACATCTGTAACACACACACACACACACACACACACACACACACACACAGGACTGTAACACACACACAGGACATGCGACGCGTTACAGTAACGTCTGTCTCTGTGTCTCCTCAGATGGAGCCGCTGGATACGCCGGAGAAGTGAGGAACTGCTGAGGGATCCGTGACTGACCCGTGTTCCCTCTGACACGTGCTGCAAGCGACATGCCAACTGTAAATCTTCATGATGATTTGATGGGAATAATGAGCGTTGCTTCTGACTGATGAAGCAGCATCACCATCATCATCATCATCACACTGGGACACTTTACTAAAATATCAGACTGTCTGAAAATGATTCTTTAAGGGGCCTTAAATTACCAGATCAACCTGCTGTTTTTTGGTCTTTCACTTTTTTTTATGTGATAATTTTATAACCTAATGTTTGAAATATTCCACAAAACAGTAATGAAGTTTACTCTTTTTCTTTGTCATTAAATACAAATATGAAAACAAAACAGTGGATCATTGATGATTTCAGCTGCTGCAGTCACTGACTGTGTGTAAAGTGTCTGCTTGAGTGTGTGTGTGTGTGTGTGTGTGTGTGTGTGTGTGTGTGTGAAGCTGTCAGGTGCTGCTGGAGGTGTGTGTGTGTGTTATTGACACTGGAGTTCTTGAGAATAATAATAATACAGTGAAGAACCTGCTGATGCATGTTTGCAGCTCCTCACGCGGCATCAGGTCCAATACTAATGCACTGGATGATTTCCATATTCATATACCATGATAATATTGACATGTACTTCAAAGACTATCATGGTACAGGAACTGCGGTTGCCACAGTCTTTTTATTATCATTATTATCCAGTATACTTATTGTGTTGATGTTGTATTGTGAAACACTTGTGCTGCTAACTGAGGAGAGATACGGTGAGGTTTGGAAAGGTTGGTGGTGTGGGTAAGTTAAAGAATTAGTTCACTTGAGAATTTAAATTTCCTTATAATTTACTCAGCCACGTCATGCATGTTCATGTCTTTCTTTCTTCAGTGGAAAAGAAATGAAGGTTTTTGAGGAAAACATTCCAGGATTTTTCTCCATATAGTGGACTTCACTGGGGTTCAACGGGTTGAAGGTCCAAATGTCAGATTCAGTGCAGCTTCAAAGAGCTCTACATGATCCCAGACGAGGAATAAGAGTCTTATCTAGAGAAACCATCGGCCATTTACTTAAAAAAATATATATATATTATTAATTATGTATTATGTTTTACCTTTTTTTTGTAAAGGGCGTTTGACGTAGTCTTTGACGTTTTCTTTGTAAACACTGGGTCGGTACTTCCTCCTAAGTCACACGTGACCTTTCCAACATGATTACGTCATGCGTGGAGCATCTCAGAGCAGTGCAAGACGAGCATTTGTGGTTAAAAAGTGTATTTTTTTTAATAAAATGTCCGATGGTTTCTCTAGATGAGACTCTTATTCCTCGTCTGGGATCATGTAGAGCTCTTTGAAGCTGCACTGAAACTGACATTTGGACCTTCAACCCGTTGAACCCCAGTGAAGTCCACTATATGGAGAAAAATCCTGGAATGTTTTCCTTCATTTCTTTTCCACTGAAGAAAGAAAGACATGAACATCTTGGATGACATGGAGGAGAGTAAATTATCAGGAAATTTTAATTCTGAACCGAACTAATCCTTTAAGGAGTCAACATTGTAATGAAGTGTACATTAATTAATTAGAGCTGTAATTACATGATGCATGTATTTTTTAATGTAAATACAATGGAGAAACACGCAATAAGTGCATTGCATTTAAATGTTCCTACATAGTTAAATATGGAATCGTGTTTCGGCCAAAAATAATAAAAGTATTTGCGACTTTTTAATCTCACGCAATTCTGACTGTTTTAGAGAAAACATTTTGAATTGTCAGATAGAATTGAGAGAAACAGGCAGAATTATTATTATTACCTTTGGCAGAAACACGCTTCCATGTTAAAAACACTTAATTTAAAGTGGGTCCACTAAATCTTTTTCATGTGAAACTCTGTTCATATTATAACAATAAACTTTGCCTGTAGGTGAAAGTGAGACCGACGCGCCGCGCCGCTCCGCCCTGCTCATGTGACGCGCCGCGGGCTGACTCAGCGGGAGGGACGGGCTCAAACCGACTCCGTCACGCCGCGTCAGTCCAGAGTCGCACAATTATGAAAAATCCACCTTCCGCTGGAGCTGCAGCGGACGCACACGACTCCCACCGCCGCCACCGGGCTTTCCTTCCTAGGCTTACCGAGCAGCGCAGCGCCGATAGATGGCTAGACGCCCCGGATCAGCGCCTCGTGAGTCTGAACGGTGAAGAGAATGGTACGGGTCCTTTCTGGTGTTTATCAGGCGCTGCGTGGCACACTGACGCCGAGTGCGTGTTTCAGAGGCGAGTCTTCGCTTGCTGCATGAGACGAACGCGCTTGACAGGCGCGGAGCTCCGTTGACGCTAGTCGGCGAAGCTCGAGCGTCGCGTCGCGGTTTTCTGGCGCGTGGTTTGCCGCTAGCTTTAGCTGCTGTGACGCGTGAGAGGCTCGGTACCGGCGGAGCGGGCTGGAAACACCTGGCGTCGCGTTCACACGTAGATCGCAACGATCGTGCGCGTTCCTGATATTTAAAGCCTCCGGTTATGAGAAAACGGTTGAGTTAGCCTAGCTGCGCGCGCTGCTTCTCGCCGAACTATAAACAACCACGTGAAGAGAAATAACATTATTATTAAGATTCAGACTTGAGTTGAATGGCGGGAGATCTGAGGAAATACCTGCGGTCGGATTATAGACGCTGCGCTGTTTATATGTTCATTAATAGTTGTGTTTATGTTCATTAACACGTTTTGATTATTATAATCTCAGTCATCTGCCGTCTTCTCTCTGGCGGTCTGTCAGTTGTGGCGGGGGCGCGCTTGGAACGTCACGTGCTGTCACTGACACGTCAACTGCGAACGATTAATCGAATAAACGCAGATGTGTTAAAGACCGTTCACACGATGAACAGTAATTAATGATGTCTATATTAAAAGATATGTGTTCTGTTTATTCTGATTTTGCCGTCTACCGCTTTAAATACTCACGCTCTTTAAAGCAGGATGGATTCTGATTGGCTGCCAATGTTTTTATCGTTCATCAGCTGAAAAAAATAGTTCTAAAAACTATGGTTAGTGTAGAAAAACCATGGTTAATTTGTGGTTACGATAGTTTAAGGACAATAAACATGTTTTAAGGACAGTAAAACAAAACAAAAATTCATCGCTCAAATCTTAACCAACAGCAGTTTTTATACATGCGCGCATCCGCGTCAACCTCCAGAGAATGTGATGACGCGTTTTAACGGTCATCAATATCGTAAATCCTGCAAAGTCTTTTATATTTTATTTTATTTTTTAAATAAAGAAGTAAAAAGAAGTTAGAAATAATTTTGCAGCGATTACTGTTAAGGAACGACGCCGCTCACGCTGCTGAGAGCAACGGTTAGATGAATATTTAAATATATGCTGCGCGCCCTTTTCACAGAGTGTGATGACGCGTTTCAACGGTCGTCAATATTGTAAATCCTGCAAAGTATTTTATATTTTCATTTGTTTTTTATGTGTGTACATTTATAACACTATAATTAGTATTATATTATTGCATCAAATTACAAAAAAATAGTTAACGCTACCATGAGCGTGTTTCTAATTGTGATGGTAATGGAAATGACATCTTCCTCTCTTCTGACTGCCGTTATCAATCGCTCTCTAGTTGTGAAAACACCATTGTGGAGTTTTTCTTTTGTAATTTGTGCAAATGGAAACACAAAAAATATATTTAATGAAGTCTCTCGCTATATAAGTTTACCTAACTATGACGACTTCCGCTTCTGAGAAACGCGGAAATGTGAAAAGGGTCTAGTGGCGGTTTTAGAGGTTTTTGCTTGTTAATGTTTCATTAAGCAAACGCTTTCTATCATGTATCTGGTTTGTTGCGATGCGTTAGAATCATTCCAGTAGTAAAGGAGGCAAATACGATCTAGAAGCTCAGAGAAAATGCCTGTCCAAAATCACAGAAATCATGTTGGCTTTATAGTGTGTATATGGTGTCACTCTGAAACGTGCATCAGCTTGTACATTCTTTGACTTGATGTTTATTGGTGTATACACGCATTGGTTTAAGTGTTTGTTTACTGTAGTAAAGCGATATTAATCCAACCTTTGTTTCTAAACAGCTCTCAGGCATCATGATGTGTGGCACACAGTCTTCAGCTTTCATTAGCAGTCATGTCAGGCTCTCTGAGAAACGTCCTGTGGTTGTTCTAGAGGTCTGGAACTGGATTTACCTGCAGTTCAGGGTCCAGGGTGTTTTTCAGGGCCTAGAGCTCAATTTTTAGTCTGAACTAGTTGAAGTGACCTTTAAGAGCACGGTGCGTTCGTCTTGTAGAAGAGAAGCCTTCTCAGCTTTTACTTCACTCAATATTCAATATGAAATATCAATCCATCAATCGATCAGTTGGATGAATTAGTTCATTTAGATGGAGTGAGCTGGGCTGGATGTAGTTGTTCTGAAAGCTTTTGGTCGGTCATCATTTTCTCATGTCGTTCCAAACCTGCATGACTTTGTTTCTTCAGTGTTTTTTGTTCATGCTATGAAAGTCAATGGGGTCCAATATTGTTTGGTTCCCAACGTCGTCTTTTGTGTTCCACTGAGGAAACAAAGTCATACAGGTTTGGAACGACATGAGCGAGAGTAAAGATTATATTTGAATAATCTTACTTTATTGAAGGGGTTTGTTTTATATGTTCTCTTTCTAGTGATCGACACAGCTATTTAAAACAGCTGAAGGTGAAAAGCTGAACGTAATGAGCGGAGGAACCTGTTTGAGGTAAATTAGCTCTGTTAACACGTAGATGAGGCTGACGGCACGACTCAAACCTGATTTCATTCAGCCATTGTTATGCAAATATTGGAATGTCGCATCAAAAACACTGGATGAAAACAGCAAGATGCGCATAAATGCACATAACGAATATATATGCACTCAATTGAAGCGTATAATTGTTTTTATCCGATAGACATGCGCATATAAACCACAACGGAAATGCATTTAGACGCTATCACCCTCATGTGACTTTGCCTCAGCAGAGGCTGTGATTGGATAACTGGACTAACCAGTGGACCAATCGCATTGCCGGATCTCAAATGTTGGTTTGGTGGTTCTGAAACGTCAAAGTCTGTCATCAGGATGATTTGGTTTAATTCCCTCCAGAAGCGTCTCACACGATTGTGTTCCCGAACGCAAGATCACATGACAGCGTTTATTGTTTTTCTCATTCATGATGGAGGGATAAAGAGCCTGATTGAAGAAACTTACATTTTTATTACTGATATTTTGCACCAGTTTCCCAGGAACATGTGATGGAAATGCTGCTTTATTCTCAAAATTCACTCATTACACTGTAATGCATCATGTTTATATTTAGGTGCTGTTATCGTTTACACACATTTTATTGTTCGTATCAGTCGCTCACGGGAGATTTTCACTGTTAATGTGAGTTCAGTGTTTCCGAGCGGATCAATCCATGACGTCAGACTCGACTCTGAATGTGTGAAAGAAGTCGCTCTGTCAAGGTCTCTGAAAACTCTTACCAGAGCTTTAACATCTGAGACGTGAACACTGGGTTGGTGATTATTCTGTTTTCTTGACTGATCGATCAATCAGAACAGAAGAACCGTCTGTATGTTCCTCATTCATGTTGAATGTGTGTCGGTCCTGATGGAGATCTGATGATTTCTGATCTGAGCCGAGTGTGTGTGTGTTTCAGGCAAAATGAAGATTTTTTTTCTTCACACAGCAACTTGAGAGAGTCACATGCTCAAGATTACTGTAATACCAGACCTGAGAGAGAGACCGTCTGAAGGATCTGTAATTCTCTCTGACTTTGAGCAGCTGAACACTGTGTTAAATATGAGATTCAGCATTCTGACTCAAACACTGTGTTTATGATCTGATCTGAGCTGCGTTTGTGTTTAGATGAAGCTTCTAGAGAAACTCCCTTCAGTGACGGCTTTAATTGGGAAAACTCATTAATACAGTAAAGCATGAGAAGTTTTCTCTGTTTGTGTTTGTCTGTAGTCATGATTAACTTGATTATAAAAACAATAGAAGTTTGTTTGTGTGTGTGTGTGTGTGTGTGTGTGTGGCTGGTGTGTTTGTAAAGGCAAGTGTTTTGACTAATATGATGCTGTTTAAAGTGATATCACTCACACACACACACACACACACACACACTCACAATTTAAACACTCAAAGCTCTGGGTTGGATCTGAAGGTGAAGGACGATCAGAGGATGTTTCACCAAGTATCTAATCAGTAAATGAAAGTATACATTATAGTATCTACAGTGTGTGTAGAGTATCATTTAAACTGGAAAATAGTCAAAGGAACAATTTCAATCACACCTTTGTGTTAAAAATAGGGTTAATTTTAAGATTCTAAGTGATCAAGAAACGAATGGTCAGGATATATGTGTATGTATTATTTGATGATGAAAATACAGTAAAACACTGAAATATTATTAGAATTTAAAACGGCTGTTTTCTAATATACTTTAAACTATAATATATTCCTGTGATCAAAGCTGAATTTTCAGTCTTTAGTGTCACATGATCCTTCAGAAATCATTCTAACATGATTTGCTGCTCAAGAAACATTTAATTATTATCAATGTTGAAAACAACATATTGAACATGCATGTTCAAATAGTTATTTTTAAAAATGATAAACCACATTTCAGCCTTCAAATCATTTTTAAGAAATGTCAAAATAAGTGATTTATTTAATTTGCTCTGTGAATAATTCTAGATTTTTTTTTTGTCCAAACTGTTTAGATTTATAGACGGCACATTAGTTTATTTTTTCATCAACTGGTTAATTTACATCAGCGCATAAACGTAAATCCGCTCTCTGACAGTAGGTGGCGCTCATGAATCAGCAGAAATGGTGTTTCCCTGGTAACGGCTGTTAACGAAACGGCGCTGGGCTAATAAACACTATTAGGCATAATATGGAGGTAAGATGAAAAAAAAATGCCATCGAAACTTTTCTGAAGACAATCCTTGCCTTCAGAAATACATTCATATAATTTATTGGTTCATATATTTCCCTCAGCACAAACCTCACCGCCTTCCGCCATGTTGTCACACAAAACCACCTGCTGCGCCTGCGCGAGATTGACGCTAAACTGCAAGTTTTTCAAATCGCGATATTCAAATACGGTTTTAATGATAATTAATAAGGCTTTTGGTCACTTTTAGACTGTAAAAGAAAGAAAATGACATACAGCAAGAAAATATAAATATAATTTCACTCACCCAGCCTATCAGTTGAAGAAAACAATCCATTCTAAATGTCCGTGTTAAAGTGGGATCGAATGGGATCTTGGTAAATTTTTGTTGATTAAATAGGCAATATCTCTACTCTCCATAATTAAGGTAATTGCTAGATTATCAGCATTTCACATTTTAAACGAAAATCACGAAACTTACTTTTTATGATTGGTTGATGTATCAAGGGAGGCTAGCGTCCTCTGCGATGTATTTTTTTTCTCCACACTGTTACCGCTGAAAGTGAAATACTCGATGGTGATTGGCTCATTTGGCTCACGTCTCCGGCTATGAATTTGCCTCCACTTTCTTCCGAATGGCAGATTCGACACGTTGAATAATAATTTATGGCGTTAAAGTTACAGCGGTGAAATTACAAGAAATGCACATTCTGAGACATGAAATTAAATTAATAACTGGGAATGTTACTAATAAATCACACATTTTCCACCTCAGAATTTTGGGTAGGCATTAATAATACGTTAATAATAATAATACGTTAATAATAACCGTCGAGACTTTTATCGAGGTTTATCGGCAAACCTGTAACAGTTTCATTTCTAATAGAAAGTTCAAAAGAAATGGCAACAGCATCTTTTGTAACATTATAAATGTATTTACTGTCACTTTTGATCAATTTAATGCGTCCTTGCTGAATAAAAGTAGCCTATTAATTTATTATAAAAAAAACTTTTGAATGGTAGTGAATGTATGTATAGTTATATTTAAAATAAAAGGCAGTAATCAACATGATTGTGGTTCTCAGACAGCAGTTTGTGTTCGAGTCTTTGTGAATCAGCAGTTTGAAGCGTCACTGACCTTCAGTAGTTCTCCAGTGACCCCGACAGTGACCTCTGACCCCCCGGGTCACTGCTGTATTGTGTTTGACTACAGGAATGAAGGTTTAGTTTGAAAGCTCTGGAGGCTGATTGTGTGTGTGTGTGTGTGTGTGTGTGTTATCTGATAAAGGCACTCACGTTATCTGTGTGTTTATGGCCGTTTGAGTGCCGTGAGCTTCATGTCGTTTATCAGAATCGCTCATCTGTCCTTTCTCTTCATTCATTTAGAGCTGAAGCAGTTATCACCGTCCAGACAGTGTAAAGTTTGACCTGTAAGTACGGTGTGATGGAGTCACGCACAGAATCTGATCGTGTTTACACAACGAACTGAACACTAGCTTTGGGAATCATCTTGCGATTCACTCCGGCTTTGTTCCGCAGTTCAAACAGTGAAGGTCGCGGGTTCGATTCCCAGTGATGCTTGAGTTGATCAAATGAACTGCCGACTCTCGATGCTTGATTCAGTTACAGTGACTCACTCTGGTTAGTTGTTGTATAATAAAGTGTGTGAAGGGTTGGGGTTGGGTTTGTTTATATGGTGTAAACACACGTTTATGCTGATGTTGCAGTCAGAATAGAGTTTCTGTGCCAGTGCTGCAGACCGACTCTGATATACGGCTCAACTCTCTCTCTCTCGTTTTCTAATATTCTTGTTCTCCGTCAGACACATTCATCACCCCCCCCTCACGACCGCTTGCTGATTAACTGAGCTGAGAAACACAGTTTAGCGTGACCAGTCTCTCTCTCTCTCGTTTGGTGATGTTTCTGTATTCGCTGCTGCGTCAGAAGGATGAAGATGACGAGTATGAGGTAGACGGACAGCATCTCGATCTCAGTGTTTCTAACTTTCAGCGTTTCTGCTCAAATATGTGTCTAATCCTCTCGCTGGACTCCGGAGGGCTGGGAACAGAAAGGAACTCTGGGAAGTTTAATTAAAAATCCCTGGTGTTAAATCCTGTTGCTAGAGCTGTTTGAGCTCGCTTTAAAGGCAGAAATTATCGTTCCGTCATCGTTTTCTCACCCTCACGTCTTCTGAGAAATATAGAAGATCTTTTAAGAAATGTTGTGTTTTTTGTCCATACACTGAAAGTCAATTGGGTCCAAAGTTGTTTGGTTCCCAACGTTCTTCAAAATGTTCCATACAGGTTTGGAAAGTCATGAGAGGGAGTAAATGATGGCAGAATGTTAACTTTGTTATTGAGGTGTTTTTACTATTCTAAAGGTTTTTTATTAACGTAAAACATTCTTTTAGACAAAAATGTCTGCCATGTCTTGTTGTTTGCATCAGTTCTGTTCTGATTTCTTGCATAGAGTCATTTGTAGTTGAACTATTTCTGTGACCGTCTGATGAATATATCGCACACAAAATCATTCAGAGTTTTCTCAAAATCAGGCTGTAGTTTCATTGGCTGCTTCATGTGATTTCCAGGGAATCGTGTCTCGAACCGTACCATCGGGTTTATATCAGTCCGCTGGAAAACAAAAACATTAAACTACACGTCTGTCTGGAAAGGAACTACAGCGAACAGGGAACATTCTGGCAAGGTTCTCTCAACGTTATGAACAAACGTTCTTCCAGTAACGTTAATAGAACGTTTGTTCAAAGTTATCTGGTTTTAATGTTCTCAGAACATTTGCACAAAAACATTATTTATACTTCGTTTAATGGAGCGTTTTTTCTGAAACGTTTTAGTTGGACGTTCGTCTAACATTTTTACTTGTTTCAGAACGTTCAGAGAACATTCAAAAGTAACGTTCCAATAATGTTCACATAACCAAGATTTTTTTTTGGAAACATTTAAAAAATTGGATGTTTTTAACCACGTTTTCATACCTTAATTGGAAGCAAAACATTTTTATAAGAGATTTCTGAGTTTGCCACAAATCGCACCTACAGATGAACTGTGGTTGATGTCTCTCTGGGCGTTTCTTGAGATCAGATGTAATCTGCTGTTTGTGTTATTATTGTCAACCTCATGATTAGTGTTTAACCAGTGTTCAGTCCAGATGTAAATGGTAGTTTAGTGAGTTTCAGTCCAGTCCGTTTTATTCCTGCAGCTCTTTTCAGTCACGGTTTCAAAGCAGCTTCACAGAAATTCATGATGTGAAAGTTTCTAATATCTGAATGTCTTCTAGTCAGTTCAGAGCTGAGCGATAAGGTAGTTTACAAACGTCAACCAGATGAGACTGGCTGTCAGTATATATGGTTTTATGTGTGCAGGTAAAGTTGGATGTACGTATAATAGTTGAGAACTAACGTTGTAAAGTTTTCAGTGGTGTTGTGACAATGAGTGTGTATCACATGATTAAAATGAGACCCATCAGGGTTTAAATGTTCATACAGCTGCAGTCGATCTTCATCAAACTCTGTTGACGTGAGCCGGAGTTTGACTTTCTCACTGGAATGTTGAGCTTGAGCTGAAAACTGTGGCTTTATTCTGACCCCGCGGAGCCTGAAGCGCTCGACGCCGCCACTGAGATTCATTCACACGACACACGATACTCTGTTTACCCTGATTGTGCTTCAGAGCAGACGGACGTGTTTCACTGCTGCTGCGTCTCGGGCTGTCAAATCAAAGTGGACAGCTCTTGTTTTTATGGAATATTGCAGTGTTGATTATAAATTATTTATCGGTTATTGTGTTAAATTCATGTTCCTCATAATCTTGAATCAGAATATCTTCCTCTTGCAGCATCTCTGATGACGAGGGCAGGGCAACCTGTCACTCACATGAGATCCACCAATAGCAAACCACAACCATCCAATCAATTCCCCACAGACAAAATCAAGCCCCGCCCTACATTTGTTCTTGTTTGAGAAGCGTTTCACTCAGATATACATCATAATAGAGAACAAACGACTAGTGCAACTTCTATCATGTGATTTTTCAATGCAAATAAGAACATGTGGCCATCCATATAATTGCACATAATTAGGGTATCAATATAAACAGCAAATAAACTTTAAAGGGAGAAAATCAATCAAACTCTGCAGTAAATCACTTCTGCTGTTCATGGATGAAGAACTTCTTACTCTTCAGCCAATATTATGTTAGTATTTTTGTTATTGTTGGACCTGTGAAGTTCATGGCAACATTAATACACTTAAAGGTGCCCTCGAATGAAAAATTGAATTTATCTTGGCATAGTTGAATAACAAGAGTTCAGTACATGGAAATGACATACAGTGAGTCTCAAACTCCATTGTTTCCTCCTTCTTATATAAATCTCATTTGTTTAAAAGACCTCTGAAGAACAGGCGAATCTCAACATAACACAGACTGTTATGTAACAGTCGGGATCATTAATATGTACGCCCCCAATATTTGCATATGCCAGCCCACGTTTCCAACATTATAAAAGGCATTAGACAAGGGCAGCCAGTATTAACGTCTGGATCTGTGCACAGCTGAATCATCAGACTAGGTAAGCAAGCAAGAACAATAGCGAAAAATGGCAGATGGAGCAATAATAACTGACATGATCCATGATATCATGATATTTTTAGTGATATTTGTAAATTGTCTTTCTAAATGTTTCGTTAGCATGTTGCTAATGTACTGTTAAATGTGGTTAAAGTTACCATCGTTTATTACTGTATTCACGGAGACAAGAGAGCCGTCGCTATTTTCATTTTTAAACACTTGCAGTCTGTATAATTCATAAACACAACTTCATTCTTTATAAATCTCTCCAACAGTGTAGCATTAGCCGTTAGCCACGGAGCACTATCAAACTCATTCAAAATCAGAAGTAAACAATATAACAGTATACTATACTCACATAATCCGACGCATGCATGACGAATACTCTGTAAAGATCCATTTTGAGGGTTATATTAGCTGTGTGAACTTTATGCACTGTTTAAGGCAAGCGCGAGCTCCGGGGGCGGGGAGCGAGAGATTTAAAGGGGCCGCAGCATAAATCGGCGCATATTTAATGATGCCCCAAAATAGGCAGTTAAAAAAATTAATAAAAAAAAATCTATGGGGTATTTTGATCTGAAACTTCACAGACACATTCAGGGGACACCTTAGACTTATATTACATCTTTTAAAAACATAATCTAGGGCACCTTTAATATTGATTTTTAAGGATGCTTTTGTTACTTGCGTACAGTGTCCTTGATGTGATGACGTGGTTTGGCTTCTCAATGTTTAATTCGGCACACGTATGAACAGAAGCTACATGTTTTAATGTGTGCATGAAATGGAAATTCACCCTATCTGTATTTGTAAAATACATCTTAATGATCTTATTGTGAACAATTCATCCCGGCATGTATAATATAAGTGGATCTTCTAGTCTCTTATTGTCCAATCATTTAGTCTGCTTAAACTCCACCCCTGTTTTACAATCCACTCCAAGCTCACATTTAGACCCGCCTCCATTATTGAGTGACACGCCCACATCTCAACATCCAATCGCCCCATGTTTTCATTCTCAATAATCCTTCACTCGGCTCTACATCTATTTAGGAAAGAAAAGATCTGACGCTTCTTGTTTATGTCACAACCTGAAGGAATGTCTTCAGTAACATGTTAGTTTTGCAACTGAAATTACTGAAATTGTGTTTCAATGCGATGTTTTCAGTGACGCGTCTGACCTGTTTGTCTCCCGCAGTCCCAGAAGTCCTGGATCGAACACACTTTCACCAGGAGGGAATGTGTCTATATTCTGCCCGTGTCGAAGGACCCGCACAGGTGCGTCACTCACCGTTAAACATCTGAGCATGAGCTTCGTCTCTGTGAACATCCTCAACCCAAACTGGACTTGTGTTTTTCAGATGCCTCCCGGGATGTCAGATCTGCCAGCAGCTGGTGCGGTGAGTGTCGTGACGCGCGTCATGAAGACGTTTCACACGGTCTGAGCGGGCGCTGATGTGTGTGTGTGTGTGTGTGTAGATGCTGCTGCGGGCGGCTGGTTCGGCAGCATGTGGGCTTCACGGCCACACTGGCGGTCAAATACTCAGACGTGCGCGTGACCGAGGGCGAGCCGGCGGATCTGGAGCAGTGGAGCGTGGAGAAGCACACGGAGGAGAGTCCGACTGATGCTTACGGAGTCATCAACTTCCAGGGCGGATCGCATTCGTACAGAGCCAAGGTCTGATCTCACACACACACACACTCTCACACACTCTGCATGACGTTCTGGTTAACGATGTCGTGTCTCCGCAGTATGTGCGTCTGTCCTACGACTCGCGTCCGGAGGCCGTCCTGCGGCTCATGCTGAAGGAGTGGCAGATGGAGCTGCCGAAGATCGTCATCAGCGTTCACGGAGGAATCCAGAACTTCGACCTCCATCCGCGGATCAAACAGGTGGTGGGGAAAGGCCTGATCAAAGCTGCCGTCACCACCGGGGCCTGGATCCTGACCGGAGGGGTCAACACAGGTCAGTCGGGAAAAAGATGCATTTTCAGCCGTTTCTCGAAAATTCCTAAGCTCAGGTTGAGTTAGACGGGTTATTCCACCAGCATGGAACAGTCCAGGTAAAGGTCCGTGACAGTGGTGTTGTGACTGAGACACCTCATCTCGCTTTTGAAGCCTGACTGGTTGATGTCCAGGAGGTTGTTCTGAGTAAGAAAAGTACTTGAACACGACTCGTTCAAGTGGAAGAAGGGATCAGGCCTGTATTCCTCTGAAAGTGCTGGATTTAGAGTGTGTTTCTTAAGCAGTGTGTGTTTGTTTGTTCACAGCAGCAGTTACAGGATTAACTTGATCATCATAATGACAGTCATTTGAGTTTAAAGATCAGGTCGATGCGCTTTATTAGTGTTTACACACCCACAGCGTCTCTAAACACACACACACACGCTGCAGTGAGAGGTCACGACCCCTCGAGGGTCACTGTAACCGCGGTGTTTTTTCGATGTGTTTCCAGGTGTGGCCAAACATGTGGGCGACGCTCTGAAAGAACATCTGTCCAGATCAGCGCGGAAAATCTGCACGGTGGGAATCGCGCCCTGGGGAGTGATCGAAAACAGGAACGACCTCATCGGAAGAGACGTGAGACTCGTTATATCACACACGTTTATGACCTTTATGAGTGACCTCTGAATCTCACTGAACCTGTAGAAATGAGATTCTGCATAAAGAAATTGAAACCTGCATTCAGGACTGTGTGACATTTAGTATCATGACAATCGAACGTTTTGAGTTGAAGTGATTATTTTCATTAGATTCTTTTTTTTTTTTAAGAAATTAATACTTTAATTCATCAAGGACGCATTAAATTGACCAAAAATTACAGTAAAGACATTTATTATGTTACTAAAGATTCTAATTCAAATAAATGCTGTTCTTTTGAACTTTCTATTCATCCAAGAATCCTGAAAAATCAAATGTATGATGGTTTCCACAGAAATCTGAACTGTTTTCAACACTGATAATAATCATAAATGTATTAAATGATATCAGAATGATTTCTGAAGGATCATGTGACACTGAAGACTGGAGTAATGATGCTGAAAATTCAGCTTTGATCACAGGAATAAATTACACTTTACTATATATTCAAATAGAAAACAGCTGATTTACACTGGAATAATATTTCACAATTTTTACGGTATTTTTGATCAAATAAACACAGCTTTGATGAGCAGAAGAGACTCTTTAAGCAACATACAGTAATTCTGGGACAGTTTGTGTACCTTAAATCAGAAATTAGTGTTTCTAATCACACAAAAAAGTTTGAGGACTTTCTGAATGAAATCATAACTCAGCTCAAGACTTCTACTCTTCTCGTGTGTGTGTGTGTGTGTGTGTGTGTGTGTGTGTGTGTGTGTGTGTGTGTGTGTGTGTGTGTAGGTTGTAGCGCCGTATCAAACTCTGCTGAATCCTCTCAGTAAACTCAACGTGCTCAATAACTTCCACTCTCATTTCATCCTGGTGGATGATGGGACCGTCGGGAAATATGGAGCTGAAGTCAAGCTCAGGAGAGAGCTGGAGAAACACATTAACCTGCAGAGAATCCACGCACGTGAGACACACACACACACACACACACACACACACACACACACACACACACACACAGATAAACACACATGTGTTTGAGGCACAGTTTGTCGTAAGCGTCGATTATCCTGCAGTCACTGTTATTCGCAGCAGCAGCTCTTTATTCACTCGTTCACATGTCAGGATTACAGTAGAATAACGAATGAAAGTTTGAGACTGAGTGTTAAAATATGATATACACGAACCCAGCTAATGTTCTCAGAATGTTCTCTCAATGTTATGAACAAACCTTCTAGTAACGTTTGTTTAAAGTTATCTGGTCTTTAATAATGTTCTCTGAACGTTAGCACAAAAACATTATTTATACGTCTTTTATGAAAACATTTTTCTGAAACGTTTTAGTTGGATGTTCATCTAACATTTAAAAAAAAAGAAAAATTTAGACAACATTCAAAAGTAACATTTGAAGATGATAAAATGGAATGTTCCCTTAACGTTCACAAAACCAAGAAAAAACGTTTTTAAAATGTTTTTTTTTTTAAACTAGCCTTTTGAATGTTGAAAGAATATTCAGTTTTCTTAGATTTTTTTTGTAAGCTGTATCATAGTATATTTATAAACACATAAATATAACATTTATTTACATATTATACACTGTATTTATAAATATAAATATATTATTTGTTCGTGTGTATATGTGCGCAGGCATTGGTCAGGGCGTCCCTGTAGTGGCCCTGATTTTTGAAGGGGGTCCAAACGTGATCCTGACGGTGCTGGACTATCTGCAGGAGAGTCCGCCGGTGCCGGTGGTGGTGTGTGAGGGGACGGGGCGCGCCGCGGATATACTGGCATACGTACACAAGCAGACGGAGCAGGACGGGTATGACACACACACACACACACTCACACACTCAAGTTAAGAGTCATTCTAATGAACATGTATGTAAATAACAGTAAGTAACTGTGAAGAGCAGGTCCAGATTAAATGTTTGTGTGTGTGTGTTTGTGTGTGTGTGTTTGTGTGTGTGTGTGTGTGTGTGTGTGTGTGTTTGTGTTTGTGTGTAGCGCGCTGCCTGATGGCGTTGAGGTCGACATCATTGCAACAATCAAGAAAACGTTCAACTTTAGCCACAGCGACGCGCTGCATCTGTTCCAGACGCTGATGGAGTGTATGAAGAACAAAGAGCTGGTGAGCAAACACACACTCACTCACACACACACACACACACAGACACACACACACACACACACACACACACACACACACACTCACACACACTTACACACACACTCAGTGTTTGGTCAATAAGGACTGGTTTATGAGCGACACGTGTGTTTGACCCTGTGTGTGTGTGTGTGTGTGTGTGTGTGTGTGTGTGTGTGTGTGTGTGTGTGTGTCAGATCACAGTGTTTCCCGTGGGCTCTGAGGATCATCAGGACATCGATGTGGCGATCCTGAAGGCTCTGCTCAAAGGTCAGTGTGGACGACCCGCATGCGTCTGTGTGTGTGTTTGACTGCAGTGCAGGTGTTTCTGTTTCCAAATGAACCAAACGAGACCCTCATCATCGTCTCCTGACCCTCCGTCCGCCAAGATCTTAATGTCATGTGACCACAGTTATAATAATAACACTGTGAGGCTGTTCACAACAAGGACGATAACTATAATGATAAAGATATCGTTCTAAATGTAAAAGAATAGCAGAGTTTAACGACAGAGGAACGATGTCACTGGAATCACAAATTGTTTTTCCCTCCAGCTGATGACGGAAAAAATGATCGACAGCCAATCAGAATCTATCCTGCTTTAAGAGCTCGAGCTTTTAAAGCGACAGACGACAAACTGCAGCTCTTATAATGAACAGAATGATATCGTGCGCTGGTGTGGATGATAATATAGTTATAGTTATCGTTCTTGATGTGAACGGGCCTTTATTGTGTGAGATGGACCCAGAAATTTTTTTTACAAATTTGGTACATTCGACCTGTTAACCGTCACTATTGGATCACAGATCTGAACTGACATGGTTGTAATTCATGAATGAATTTGTAATGCAGACCCGAGGCTGGACTCTTCTGAAAGAAACATTTCAAAACATTGTAGAAAGTTACAGAACTTTACTGTACAGCAGATGTAATGAACTTAATGTTTTTATTTTATAAAATAAAAATTTTGCATAATTTGGACACTGAGGCTGTTTTTCAGATCATTGATCATTTGCTTTGTTCCGAAACAGACTTAATTTGTTACAATGTTGCATTTTCTTCTTGGTTCAGTTCATCTTCACAAGGAAACACTTCAAAGCGTATCAAAGTGTGTTTATGCAAATCACGTTTACTTCACGTCAGTGTGAGGAGAAACACTTTATCAAAGTCTGAACTCAAACACATCATGTGTCCTCTGACATCATCACGTGTGTGTGTGTTCACAGGCACGAATGCGACGGCCTTCGATCAGCTGGTCTTGACTCTGGCGTGGGATCGCGTGGACATCGCTAAAGACCACGTGTTTGTTTACGGACAACAGCTGCTGGTTCGTACCTGTGTGTGTTTGTGTGCAGATAAACTCTTGTTTTAGTGTTTGTATTAAATACACACACACACACACACACACACACACACACACACACACACACACACACACACACACACAGAGTGAGGTGTGACCTCCTGACCTCTCACAGCACATTCTGATACACTCACAGTAACATGATACTAGTACTGTGGGATTGTGACAATGTTACTATTTTTTAAAATTTTTTTTTTTTTTTTTATGTTTTTATGGTTTAATTAATTTTTAGAAAGTTTTATTTTGATTTGTTTCATTTTAAAATTTATACATTCTAATTTTACATTTTTATGGGTGATTTTATGAGATAATTATTAGCTTTTCATTTTCATTAGTTGATTTGGTTTCAAAAAATGAAACGAATGTAAACAGAAGTGGTGCAAAATTAAAAAGAGACTCGAGTTTAAAGTGTTTTAAAGGGTTAGTTCACCCAAAAATTATCATTCTGGCTTCATTTACTCTCCCTCGTGTCGTTCGAACCTGAATGATTTAGTTTCTTTCTTTCTTCAGTGGAATATATATTTTGGACAAACATTGGATCCCATTGACTTTAATTATATGGACAAAAACGCTGAAACGTTTCTTAATATCTTCTTTTGCCAGTGTTTTTGGGTGAACTGTGTCTTTAGGTTTAGCTGCACTGTGAATGAACGTTCTGTGCGTTTGGTTCAAGAGTGTGTGTGTGTGTGTGTGTGTGTGTAGGTTGGTTCTCTCGAGCAGGCGATGTTGGATGCGTTAGTGATGGACCGTGTGGAGTTTGTTAAGCTACTGATAGAGAACGGCGTCAGTATGCACCGATTCCTCACGATCACACGTCTGGAGGAGCTTTACAACACGGTAAACACACAAATCATACATGTGACACTGAAGATCTAAAACATGTTGTTCTTGAGGATAAACTGAACTTCTGAATGTTAATGTTCCCGCAGAAACAAACGCCAACCAACCCGACCCTCTACCACCTGGTGCGAGACGTCAAACAGGTAAACAGGACTAACGTGTGTGTGTGTTTCACTGGACGAGCAGCGTTAAGATGGAGTGCGTTGAGTTGTTCTGTGTGTGTTTGCTGTAGGGAAACCTCCCGCCCAACTATAAGATCACGCTGATCGACGTGGGGCTGGTGATCGAGTTCCTGATGGGCGGAACGTACCGGTGCAACTACACGCGCAAACGCTTCCGCATCATCTATAACAACCTGCACGGGAACAGCCGGGTAAATCCGCACTCAAACTGGGAATCTTCTGTCCGGATACAGCGATTCCCAAACACTGTCCTCAGCTGAATCCCCTTGAGCTGAAGTCATTCTGTTCATATATCATAATCTGATGACTGTTAATGGTCACATGCTAAACTATTAAAATATTTAATCTTGTTTACTAAGTTATTTTGTTTGTTTGTTTGTTTGTTTTCTTTTCATCAACCCACTAATCCCAGTTTGGGAAAATAATATCTTCATTTGTTCAGACCAGAATGAAAGATCTAATGCTGTCTGTCTTTCTTTCTGCTTGTCCGTCCGTCTGTCTGTCTGTCTGTCTGTCCGTCTGTCTGTCTGCCTCTCTGTCTGTCTGTCTGTCTGTCTGTCCGTCTGTCTGTCTGCCTCTCTGTCTGTCTGTCTGTCCGTCTGTCTGCCTCTCTGTCTGTCTGTCTGTCTGTCTGTCCGTCTGTCTGTCTGCCTCTCTGTCTGTCTGTCTGTCCGTCTGTCTGCCTCTCTGTCTGTCTGTCTGTCTGTCTGTCTGTCTGTCTGTCTGTCTGCCTCTCTGTCTGCCTCTCTGTCTGTCTGTCCGTCTGTCTGTCTGCCTCTCTGTCTGTCTGTCTGTCCGTCTGTCTGCCTCTCTGTCTGTCTGTCTGTCTGTCTGTCCGTCTGTCTGTCTGCCTCTCTGTCTGTCTGTCTGTCCGTCTGTCTGCCTCTCTGTCTGTCTGTCTGTCTGTCTGTCCGTCTGTCTGTCTGCCTCTCTGTCTGTCTGTCTGTCCGTCTGTCTGCCTCTCTGTCTGTCTGTCTGTCTGTCTGTCTGTCTGTCTGTCTGTCTGCCTCTCTGTCTGCCTCTCTGTCTGTCTGTCTGTCTGTCTGTCTGCCTCTCTGTCTGCCTCTCTGTCTGTCTGTCTGTCTGTCTGTCTGTCTGTCTGCCTCTCTGTCTGCCTGTCTGTCTGTCTGTCTGTCTGTCTGTCTGTCTGCCTCTCTGTCTGTCTGTCTGTCTGTCTGTCTGTCTGCCTCTCTGTCTGTCTGTCTGTCTGTCTGTCTGTCTGTCTGTCTGTCTGTCTGCCTCTCTGTCTGCCTCTCTGTCTGTCTGTCTGTCTGTCTGTCTGTCTGTCTGCCTCTCTGTCTGCCTCTCTGTCTGTCTGTCTGTCTGTCTGTCTGTCTGCCTCTCTGTCTGCCTCTCTGTCTGTCTGTCTGTCTGTCTGTCTGTCTGTCTGCCTCTCTGTCTGCCTCTCTGTCTGTCTGTCTGTCTGTCTGCCTCTCTGTCTGTCTGTCTGTCTGTCTGTCTGTCTGCCTCTCTGTCTGTCTGTCTGTCTGTCTGTCTGCCTCTCTGTCTGCCTCTCTGTCTGTCTGTCTGTCTGTCTGCCTCTCTGTCTGTCTGTCTGTCTGCCTCTGTCTGTCTGTCCGTCTGTCTGCCTCTCTGTCTGTCTGTCTGTCTGTCTGCCTCTCTGTCTGTCTGTCTGTCTGTCTGTCTGCCTCTCTGTCTGTCTGTCTGTCTGTCCGTCCGTCTGTCTGTCTGTCTGTCTGTCTGTCTGTCCGTCTGTCTGCCTCTCTGTCTGTCTGTCTGCCTCTCTGTCTGTCTGTCTGTCTGTCTGTCCGTCTGTCTGCCTCTCTGTCTGTCTGTCTGTCTGTCTGTCTGTCCGTCTGTCTGCCTCTCTGTCTGTCTGTCTGTCTGTCCGTCTGTCTGCCTCTCTGTCTGTCTGTCTGTCTGTCTGTCTGTCTGTCTGTCTGTCTGTCTGTCTGTCTGTCTGTCTGTCTGTCCGTCTGTCTGCCTCTCTGTCTGTCTGTCTGTCTGTCTGTCTGTCTGTCTGTCTGTCTGTCTGCCTCTCTGTCTGTCTGTCTGTCTGTCTGTCTGTCTGTCTGTCTGTCTGTCTGTCTGTCTGTCTGTCTGTCTGTCTGTCCGTCTGTCTGCCTCTCTGTCTGTCTGTCTGTCTGTCTGTCTGTCTGTCTGTCTGTCTGTCTGTCTGTCTGTCTGTCTGCCTCTCTGTCTGTCTGTCTGTCTGTCTGTCTGTCTGTCTGTCCGTCTGTCTGCCTCTCTGTCTGTCTGTCTGTCTGTCTGTCCGTCTGTCTGCCTCTCTGTCTGTCTGTCTGCCTCTCTGTCTGTCTGTCTGTCTGTCTGTCTGCCTCTCTGTCTGTCTGTCTGTCTGTCCGTCTGTCTGCCTCTCTGTCCGTCTGTCTGCCTCTCTGTCTGTCTGTCTGTCTGTCTGTCTGTCTGCCTCTCTGTCTGTCTGTCTGTCTGTCTGTCTGTCTGTCTGTCTGCCTCTCTGTCTGTCTGTCTGTCTGTCCGTCTGTCTGCCTCTCTGTCCGTCTGTCTGCCTCTCTGTCTGTCCGTCTGTCTGCCTCTCTGTCCGTCTGTCTGCCTCTCTGTCTGTCTGTCTGTCTGTCTGTCTGTCTGCCTCTCTGTCTGTCTGTCTGTCTGTCTGTCTGCCTCTCTGTCTGTCTGTCTGTCTGTCCGTCTGTCTGCCTCTCTGTCCGTCTGTCTGCCTCTCTGTCTGTCCGTCTGTCTGCCTCTCTGTCCGTCTGTCTGCCTCTCTGTCTGTCTGTCTGTCTGTCTGTCTGTCTGCCTCTCTGTCTGTCTGTCTGTCTGTCTGTCTGTCTGTCTGTCTGCCTCTCTGTCTGTCCGTCTGTCTGCCTCTCCGTCTGTTTGTCTGTCTTGCCCATTTGTCTATCTGTCTGTCAGCGGTCAGGGCGACACGCGACCAGCAGCTCCCATGAGTCCTTCAGCATTCAGGCTGATAAAAAAGAGAAAACCCGACACAATCACTTCATCAAGACCGCTCAGCCCTACAAGCCCAAGGTAAAGCGCGTCTCTCATGTGTGTGTTCCTGTAGCTCAACCGCTGTGTGTTTCTGGTCTAATCGTCCGGTTGTTCCTCAGCTGGATTCGGCCACGGAGCAGCAGAAGAAGAAGAGCAGAGAGGAGGTGGTGGACATCGACGACCCGGAGACGCGGCGCTTCCCGTACCCCTTCAACGAGCTTCTGGTGTGGGCCGTGCTGATGAAGCGGCAGAAGATGTCCCTGTTCTTCTGGCAGCACGGCGAGGAGTCCATGGCCAAAGCGCTGGTGGCCTGCAAACTGCTGCGCTCCATGGGATACGAGGCCAAGAAGAGCGACGTGGTGGACGACACCTCGGAGGAGCTGAAGGAGTACTCCAAGTGAGTCACGATGAGAATCAAATGCTGGAAATGAAGCTGAAGCGCTGCCTCAGAGTGACTGAGAAGCTGCTTTGACTGTAGAAATGAAGGTGTTTGTGTGTGTCGTCAGTGAGTTCGGCACGCTGGCGGTGGATCTGCTGGAGCAGTCGTTCCGGCAGGACGAGACGATGGCCATGAAGCTGCTGACGTACGAGCTGAAGAACTGGAGCAACTCCACCTGTCTGAAGCTGGCGGTGTCGTCGCGTCTCCGGCCCTTCGTGGCTCACACCTGCACGCAGATGCTGCTGTCCGACATGTGGATGGGACGCCTGAACATGCGCAAGAACTCCTGGTACAAGGTAGAGCTGCGCTCGCACCCTCGGCACTCCAATACAGTACATTAATGCTTTTAGCAGAAGAGCTAGAGAAGAGGAGAATGCATTAGTTCAAGGTTTATTCATGTTTGTCCAGGTGATCTTGAGCATCCTCGTTCCTCCCGCCATCCTTCTGCTGGAGTACAAGACCAAAGCGGAGATGTCCCACATTCCCCAGTCGCAGGACGCCCATCAGAGCATGGAGGACAGCGAGCACAACCTGCAGAACCCCGACGACATCCAGATGGTAACCGCAAACCTCACCGATGAAATATTTAACATGCTTGACGTCTGATAACGTGCCTTGGCCATTGTTCTGTCCACTGATCCTCAGAAAACGGTCAATCTTTACACAAGTGTGTGTTTTCAAGTGTTCTTGCACAATCGCACTAGAATAAATGATGTTCTTCCTCAATCTTGTTTTCTGACTCCATTGGCAGATATTTGATCTTGTTTTAAGCACAAACTCACTTCATTTTCATACATTTTTCATACATCTCCAGTAAATTTTGCTTCTTGTTTTAAGAATGTTTAGATATTTGTGCTGGGAAACAAGACAGAAATACTGTATATGTAATATTTCGCAGTGCAGATTGACAGCTGTGTGTTTGTGTGTGTCAGGATGTCTTTAAAGAAGTGCGAATGAATGAGAACGCAGAAATGAAAAGCGAATCGGAGGTCCACGTCCGCTCGCGCCGATTACCCATCACACGCAAGTTCTACGCCTTCTACCACGCGCCCATCGTCAAGTTCTGGTTCAACACGGTACGTATGACTCTTTTCTCACGCTCTGTGTGTGTGTGTGTGTGTGTGTGTGTGCTTGATTTCCAACTCTTGAGTAAGTGTTCTGGATTGTTGTTCCCATGTGATAGTATCAGAGACACTCGTCCCTGCATAAACTCGCCGCGTTATACAGATAAACATCACAGAACTAGTGGAAGGTTTACTAGTGACATTTCAACCCTGTGTGTGTGTGTGTGTGTGTGTGTGTGTGTGTGTGTGTGTGTGTGCGCAGCGCTGGTTGATCATTCATCTGTTTTCTCTCATAAGCTGGTGTTGAGGTGAATGTGAATTATTAAAGATTTTCTGAAAAGCAAATAATGATTGTTTTGTGTGTGTGATCTGAATCATTATGACTGTTTGATTGTTCAGCCGCAGTGAGCAATTCTTGAGAAACCCAAACACACAACTGACACCTAGAGCCGTGTGATTTCTGTGATACAGGAAATGAGGAATCCAGTCATAAAAGTGGAATTTACTGTATAAAGCAGAATGTCACTGAATTTGGCAATTTCTGGATATGGAAATCAAATACACTGGAACTCAAAGCTCCTCACTACAAACCACCGAATAAATGATTAGTTTAACTTAGAAGAAATTATGACAAATGCAATGCACTATAGTAAAGGAATTGTTTAATTTGATTATACTTTAAAGTATTCATTGAATTTTATTAATTCATTTGATTATCACCATCATAAAACACTGAAAAATGAACACAAAAAATCTAATAAAAAAAAAATCAAATGGATTTCATAGACTGTGACGCAGTCTGTTTATTCCCCTTCTCTCTGTGATACTTGATTGTGATAATATTTGTGTCTCTAAATTGTATAACTGAAACTTAATTTTGTGATCATGAAAACTGACTGAACATCACCTGCTGTGTGTCTGTGAGATTTGAGCTCCTTATGAAGTTTTACTGTACATGCACGTGTATATATATATGTGTATAATCTGTGTAATTGTGTGCTGCAGCTCTTTTATATCGGGTTCCTGATGCTGTATTCATTTGTGGTGTTGGTGAAAATGGAGCAGCTTCCGTCTCCTCAGGAATGGATCGTCATTCTGTACATCTTCACGCTCGCGGTGGAGAAGATACGAGAGGTTTGTGTGTGTTCAGATGTTCGAGCAGAAATGTGTAATTATTTTGTGCAACATTTGTTACAATCCAACGAGTGTTTAATCCTGCCGTCTGATGATTGACTCGCTGTTCTCAAACGTGAGGATCGCACATGTGACTGTTGTGTACGTCTGTGTATTTTTCCTCTCTAGATGTTCATGTCTGAAGGAGGGAAAATCAGTCAGAAGATTAAGGTGTGGTTCAGTGACTACTTTAACATTTCTGACTTCCTGGCCATCCTGATGTTCTTCGTGGGCTTCGGTCTGCGATTCGGCAGTGGTAACGTGTTCATCGCGGGCCGGATCGTGTACTGCCTTAACATCATCTTCTGGTATGTGCGGCTACTGGATATCCTGGCTGTCAATCAGCAGGCGGGGCCGTACGTCATGATGATCGGGAAGATGGTGAGAGAGGGTTGTGGGTGTTACATTACAAGTAATGTGCATTATGTAATCAGATTGATTTTTTTTTTTTATTGTAACAAGTAACATGCATTACTTAATCAGATTACCCTTTTGATGTTACAAGTAACACGCATCATGTAATCAGATTTTTTTTTTTTATGTAACAAGTAATGCATTACATGTAACACGGGTTACATAATCAGATTACTTTTTTTGATGTAACAAGTAACCCATTACAAGTAATGTGCATTACGTAATCAGATTACCCTTTTGATGTTACAAGTAACGCGCATTAATTACGTAATCAGATTACTTTTTTATGTAACAATTAAAGTAACGCATTCTACTTTAAAAAACGTAGTCCGATTACTTAATGCGCGTTACTTGTAATGTGTTACTTTGTAATGCATATTATGTTGAATAATAGAGAGCAAGCGAGAAATGTAATGAGAAACTAATTAATGTAATTAGTTACTTTTTAGGAAGTAACAGTATCCTAACACATTACTTTTAAAAGTAACTTTCCCCATCACTGCTCGTGAACACATGCGATGTTGAGTACATGTTGTTGATCGGTTTGTTCGCTCTTTCCGCAGGTGGCCAACATGTTCTATATTGTGGTCATTATGGCTGTTGTGCTGCTGAGTTTTGGGGTTCCTCGTAAAGCCATTTTGTACCCAAATGAGGATCCTTCATGGACTTTGGCCAAAGATGTGGTTTTCCAGCCCTACTGGATGATGTATGGTGAAGTTTATGCGTACGAGATTGACGGTAAACCCCTGGAGACTCGCACACAGAACAAAAAAATGCATTAATGCACCATTTATCTAAAATCACAATCAAACACTTTTAAACCCTCCCAAATTCTCATGACTTTAATATGGGGGGGAAAAATAACCAAAAACTAACCAACTCTAACTAACCCTAACCATAAGATCTGCTAAAACATAATTAAATGATTTGGAAACACTGTTACATTTAGGTTACATTTGTAAACATTAGTTAACTACATTAATTCACACGAACCAATTAATGTCACACTGAAGAAATCTTAATGGTTATATAAATAAGTTTCATTGTCTTTATGAACATAAGTTATTTCTTTCTTTGTAATGTTTTGCTTGTACTTCTAATGATCTTTAAAACCCGCTCACAGCGCCCTAGCAACCACATAGCAACCCCTTGGCAACCACCCACAGTACCCTAGCAACCACATAGCAATGATCTAAAACCACTCAGAACATCCTAATGCATAGCAGCCTCTTGGCAACCACCCACGATACCCTAGCAACCAAATAGCGATGATCTAAAACCACTCAGAATGCCTTAGGAACCACATAGCAACACCTTGGCAACCACCCACAATACCCTAGCAACCAAATAGCAATGATCTAAAACCACTCAGAACATCCTAACGCATAGAAACACTCTGGTAACCACCCACAATACCCTAAGAACCATATAGCAACATCTTGGCAACCACCCACAATACCCTAGCAACCATATAGCAATGATCTAAAACCACTCAGAACATCCTAACGCATAGAAACACTCTGGTAACCACCCACAATACCCTAGCAACCACATAGCAATGATCTAAAACCACTCAGAATGCCTTAGGAACCACATAGCAACACCTTGGCAACCACCCACAATACCCTAGCAACCATATAGCAATGATCTAAAACCACTCAGAACATCCTAACGCATAGAAATAGTCTGGCAACCACCCACAATACCTTAGCAACCAGATAGCAACCCCTTGGCAACCACCCACAGTACCCTAGCAACCAAATAGCAATGATCTAAAACCAGTCAGAATGCCTTAGGAACCACATAGCAACACCTTGGCAACCACCCACAATACCCTAGCAACCACATAGCAATGCTCTAAAGCACCTCGCCATAGCAACACCCTGGCAACCACATAATAATGGTAGTGATGTCATTAGCATCAGTGTTCACATGTGACGTGTGTTTGCAGTGTGTGCAAACTCAAGTGAGGATCATGCTAAGGAGCTGTGTGCGACGGGCGTTTGGTTGACGCCGCTGCTGCAGGCCGTCTATCTGTTCGTCCAGTACATACTGATGGTGAACCTGCTCATCGCCTTCTTCAAGTGAGTGACCCGCCGCCCCGCCCGTGTTCTCCATAAGATGTTCGTCATGATAACTGACCGTGCCGTTCCTCCACAGTAACGTGTACCTGCAGGTGAAGTCCATATCTAACCTGGTGTGGAAATACCAGCGCTACCACTTCATCATGGCGTATCACGACAAGCCCGTCCTGCCGCCGCCGCTGATTCTGCTCAGCCACATGGCGTCTGTCCTGTCGTCCATCTGCAGGAAGAGGAAGAAGGACAGCAGCACCTACGGACCAAGTAACGTGCCTCCGCCGCACTTTGACTGGCTCCCTGCGGCTCCTTAAACACTCTTACATTCATTTGTATTAAATTTAAGGCCATAATCAGTCTTAAATATCAAAAATCGCAATATAGCTTGATGTCAGTATTATACTTCAGCACGTTTGAAAGTAAAAAAGCAGCACTGTTGCTCGTTCTAAAGGGCTTGTGGTTTGAGTTTCGCATTTATGTCTATAGATTGCTTATGATCTACTGTTGATGAATTAGTACAAAATTTAAAAATACAAATAAGTTGTGCACATTCCAAGCACCCTAATTGGGCTCAGGTGCAGGACAACAAAATAACAATAATGGAAAAAAGAAGGGTGATGTCCGCACACTGCTCCAATAACAGCTCCAAACAACTTTATTGATAGCGCAACGTATCGACCATCAGGTCTTCATTGGGCACATGTGTTATTTTGACATCACGCTT
This sequence comes from Megalobrama amblycephala, assembly GCF_018812025.1. Taxonomy (NCBI): domain Eukaryota; kingdom Metazoa; phylum Chordata; class Actinopteri; order Cypriniformes; family Xenocyprididae; genus Megalobrama; species Megalobrama amblycephala. The sequence goes on from NC_063062.1 coordinate 348,367, forward strand.
AGTTTTTCTATTATTACAATGTTTACCTTATGTTAGTATCATTCCTGCAAACTCGTCGCATTTCTAAAAAGCGCAGCTGCATTGTGAACAGGGGTCACAGGGGTAACCGCTATATTTCTGCTGTTCCATAATCGGCACCTGATGCAGAGATATATTTTAATATGAATTACACAGTATATTCTAAATGAAAAAATATAATTATATTTAAATATAAAATGATGAACCCCAAATTTCAGCTTTTAAAATGAGAGTCAAAATGATACATTATTATAAGGCCTGAGTTATTTTAAGTGTAAAGTTGTTTACATCGTCGTTTTTCATCTTGCTCTACCTGCCCGTATGGTATTAATTTTATTTGTGCAGAAAAGGACTTTAAAAGCTCTAAATTAGATCGTAAAACCCTGCGGATGCCGTTTGACTGTGTGTGTCTCCGCAGAGCTCTTCCTGACCGAGGAGGACCAGAAGAAACTGCACGATTTCGAAGAGCAGTGCGTAGAGACGTATTTCCACGAGAAAGACGATCAGTTTCACTCTGGGAGTGAAGAGAGAATCAGACTCACGTCCGACAGGTCTGGAAGATTTGTAACTTCACAGTAGTAAACAGGAAATAATGATCTATGATGCAAACTTCTACTTCTGCTTTAAGCAGCTATACTGAAAACAATAATGTCACTATATGAAGTTTTGTTCTCATATGATATTGTCAGTGCAGTCAAATAAGTAATATTACTGAATAGTCAACATTAAGTGGCTTTTAAACTGTAGAACTTTGGATAAGTATCTGCCCAATGCATGAACATAAATGTGAAACCTATTGTGATTCTGTAAATCTGTGTGTGTTTTAGGGTGGAAACGATGTGTGTGCAGCTGAAGGAGGTTGGAAACAAGGTGAACTTCATCAAGCGCTCTTTGCACACGCTTGATTCTCAAATCGGACACCTGCAGGACCTCTCGGCGCTCACGGTGGACACGCTGAAGGCGCTGACAGCCCAGCGCGCGTCTGAGGCCAGTAAAGTGCACAACCAGATCACGCGTGAGCTCAGCGTCTCCAAGAACCTGGTGCCCGATGTGACGGGACACTCGAAGTCGAGCGCGCTGGTGCGCTGCAGTGTGGGATTCCTGCCGCCCGCCGCCAGCATAGCGGAGTCGCTGTTTGGGGGCGGAGCCGAAGGGCTGCAGGGGGCGGAGCTTCCTCAGAGCCCGGACAGACGCGCTCCGTTCACGGCCGAGGCGGGATCCTCCAGCTGTGCCTTACCGCAGTCGCTCACGCGCACTCACTCCCACAGACGCTCCCTCCGTGAGCACGCGGGTCCCGCCAGCCTCGTCAGTGCGCCGGCAACCGCGGCTACATTCTTTGTCAGCACGCCGTCACACCTCGCCGACTCTCAGCACTCGGGGCAGACGGAGCCGTCGCACAGCGCCGTGGAGTTTGGTGCCTTCGTGGGTGAGTATGAGGAGAGTGTTGATGGAGGCCTGCCAGTGCTGGTCGTGAGTGAGCCCGAGTGTGAGGGATACGTGAATCATGCCTTCTCTGATGATGATGATGATGATGATGAGGTTAGAGTTCAAGACCGCACCACCGACCAGCCCGACAGAAACACGCCCCTCCCGGGTTTCCCTCGGGCCCCTGAGCTCCGGCCCCGGCGCTTCCAGAAGGACGGCCGCTGCAGACGCGCGCTGCACAGATTCAGGCAGAGAACCGGAGGTTTGGCTTCGGTCCACCACTGGGAATCAGGGATATATGACGCATAACCCCGCCCTAACCGTGACCCTTGACCCTCTGCATGCCCCTGTGTGTATTAAGGCCCCGATATACTCACGGCGAAGTTCTGTTTAGGGGTAAAAAGAAGTTAGAAATAGCTTTGCAGAGATGTAGTGTTAGCGAACATCCGCACATTTAGATGAACATGTGCTGCACTTTCCTCTCAATAACAAAATAAACACAACAAAAATGACAGCGGTGAGAAAACAGCAGTTAAGAAAGCATCTGATAATCTCGTCACGCTTATTTATATAGTACTTTATACAGTATTAAACATGAAAAATAGTGTCGCTCTCAATTAGAATAACAGCTTCAGTTTCTACTATAAAGCAACTTGTTTTTCTCACGTCTGACCTTGACGGACTGAACAGAAGAAATGAACCTGAGAAGAGTTACACCTCAAAGAAGGCAGAGCCTTAGAGCCACACCCACCTGTTACATCATCACCATGGACCAATGGTAGTTTGTAGGTTTTCTGGAAAGGTCTCTTTCGAAGCTGTTTCGAACTCCCAAGAGTTTTTGTCCTGATTTTGTTTGAAATGATGTTTGATTTTGTTTGAAGTATATCGGGGCCTTTAGAGAGGGTGAGACGGGTGACCTCTGACCTCTGGCGGTGGTTTCATCTCAACCGGTCGCTTTTTACTAAATGTCCCTCGGGAGTGAATAAAGTGCTGGCGTGTGTGTGTGAGATTGTGGTCGACTAACCCGGGCTGGTGCTGGTTAGGGGGTTTGGTTAGTGACGGGTTATTAAAGCTCAGTGTCATCAGAGGGAATCATTTAACATGGTGTCCGTGTAATCCACTGATCAAAACAGCTTAACGTGTGTATAAATGCCTTTGGACTCATTCTGCCACTTTCCTCTAAAGGTCACAAGGATGAGCCTGAAGGTCAGAAGTCGTTCCCTAAGGAGAGTGCAGTGAGCGGGCGGCAGTCGAGTCCGTCCAGAAAGGGTCGAGATGTGGTCAGTGTAGTTTTGAAAGCTAAAGATGCCAAGATTTCCTCCAGTGCGGCCCAATGCCGATGGATGATGTGTGTGTTTCCGCAGGCGGTGTCGCAGGGTCACATGCGGACGGTGAACTCGTACGCCGGTTTCACAGAGTTCGACAGAAACCCTTCGTTCCTGCATCCAGAGTCCAGTGAGTCCAAACAGCAGCGTTGCACAACATGAGTGAACACTGTAAACATTAACTCTGCTTCAGCAGCTCGCCGGTGACATCATGAGCACAGATCACACGCCACCTGCTGGCCTCTGAACTCTTTACACACACTTTACTCTTTAGTTTGCAGAATCCCTGACAGTCTTTCGTGAGCACTTAACCTCATCTGAAAAATAAAAATATATGCTTTCTCTTTCTAGCTTATATTACTCCAAGCAATGTCTGAAACTTTGTATTTTGAGCACTTCTTGTGTTTATTTGCCTCTTCACGATGAATTGCTTGCTGTATTCCACATGTGTAAGTCGCTTTAAATAACAGTGTCTGCAAAATGAATCATTTTAAGTGTGCGTCCGGTCTCTTTATCTGTTTCAGCGCTCAGTAAGCAGGAGAGGACGCGTGTGTCGCTGGAGGACGTCTCGCGCTACGAGGATCTGTCGGCCGCTCTGCTGTTGGTCAGTCAAACACACAATCAGAATGTTTAACACAAACTGGTGTAGAAACAATTTTCATCCAGAAATTGCTAGTAAATTTCACAATTAATTACACCAAGAAACAAAATGTTTAACTGATGTATTTAAAAATGTGTCTTTCATGTAGAAAGGGTAATTCAGTATTCAATGCAGTAATTCAGTCTCACTTCCTGCTGAACCTACATAACAATGTAACTAATTTGCATAATCCCTGCCTCTGGTCTTCATTGGCTGAACAGCGTCTCTTTGCCCCGCCCTCAATCACTGTAGTTGTATCTGAGACCGGAAGAGTTTGGTTCGTGTTGTTCATGTCGAGAAGACGCTGTGAATCAAGAGCTGAGATTCAGATATGATAATGAGCGTTTGGTTTCTGACCAATCAGAGCAGAGCAGCTCCCAGAAAGGCGGGGTTTCGAGAGACCGAATCGTTTCAGACACTGAGAGAAAAGAGCTGATGCTGCAGTGGATATTATGAGGAAATTAAAGTGTTTTTGATCTTGGATGAATGTGAACCTGTTGCAGGAGACTCTAAAACAACATTAGAAACCTTTAAATAGCATAATGGGGGCACTTTAAATGTCATATATAGTTATTTGTTAATTATATGTTTTTTGTTATTCACTCTGGTCTCGCCTTGTTGCTGACATGACGTGTTTAAATAATAAATGGCAGCAAGTAACACATTGAATTAAATGTGAAAAGACTGAAATAGTATTTTCTTGTAAAGCACAGTCCAATGATCTTTATTTACGACTTTGATAAATCATTTACACACAATGTTTGTCTTTTATTCTCAGGGTAAATCAGCTCAATCCAGCAAACTGTGAGTAACTGACATCATTAATTCATGTCATGCAGTGATTTTTATAAATGATTGTTGCTCAATTAATTCTTATGCTATAAATGATTTGTTTTGTTTTTTTTCCATTGTGTTCAGGAGTCCAGGAGAAGACATCTCAAACAGTGAGTGTTTCATCTCATCTACTGATCGGCAGAAACATCGTGACTGGACGTGTCTTTAGTCTAACCGCTGTGTGTGTGTGTGTGTGTTTCAGCTGCAGCGGGTCTGTACGCCGCCCGTCACACACACCTGGGCGCACGCAAGGACTGTAAGTCTGACCCCTGCTGGTCTGTCTCAGCATTGCACATACAGTGTGCTTCCCTTACACGTACAGTACTACGGTACACTGGTAATACTATGGTATTTTTGTGTTGTAATGCTCATTCTTTGCTCTGTGTGTCTGTGGAGCAGCGATCGGTTCTCCGTTCAAGCCCATGGAGAGTTATCAGTATTCAGGTCAGTTTTTTTGTCAATGTCCTGAAAGCATAAACGTGTCCTGATTTAAACCCGACCCACAATGCCTCACTCACTTAAACACAGACTGTAATGAGAGCCTCTAAACGTGTCATTTAACTGGCTGAGACATGGTGGTTTGGGTTTGAAGCTGACGTGACGTGTTCTGACATCATCCCTCTGTGTGTGTGTGTGTGTATCAGCGGTGGAGCGTAATAACCTGATGCGGTTGTCCCAGAGTATTCCATTCACCCCAGTGCCCCCTAGAGGTAAGGCACACTCCTGCCCTCTTGTCCCATCAGGCTTTGCTGTTTATTTCATGTAGTTCTGGGCGGTGTGACGCTAGAATGTGCACTGCTGATTTACATCAACAGAGTTTCTCACAGAGAAAGGGTTAGCGTGTGTTCACACCGCCCAGCCCTACTGTGTCTTACTGTATTAGCGATGCTGTGATGTGGTTGGTCGTGTTTCAGCGTGACATTCTCGTGTTTGCGTGTCGTGCAGGTGAACCCGTGACCGTGTACCGTCTGGAGGAAAGTTCTCCCAACAGCATCAATAACAGCATGTCGTCGTGGGCTCAGCGCGGCCTCTGCGCCAAGATCGAGTTCCTCAGTAAGGAGGAGATGGGCGGAGGCCTGCGGCGCGCGCTGAAGGTTCTCTGCACCTGGTCCGAATACGACATTCTGAAACCTGGACACCTGTACATCGTCAAATCCTTCCTACCTGAGGTGGTCAACACCTGGCAAACCATTTACAAAGAGGAAACAGTCCTACACCTCTGTCTCAGGGTACGAACACACACAACAGCATGCGAGAGAATCCAGTCTTGTTTTCATATATAGACCTCAGATTCCTTGTTACTCAGCTTTTCCAGGTGTTCATGTACCCAAACACTCAGCTCACAAGAGTTTTTAATAACAGCTTCTGTACATTTAAAGTTGCAAAAAATTGGAAGTGGCATCAAATACAGGTGCTGGTCATATAATTAGAATATCATCAAAAAGTTGATTTATTTCACTAATTCCATTCAAAAAGTGAAACTTGTATATTATATTCATTCATTACACACAGACTGATATATTTCAAATGTTTATTTCTTTTAATTTTGATGATTATAACTGACAACTAAGTAAAATCCCAAATTCAGTATCTCAGAAAATTAGAATATTACTTAAGACCAATACAAAGAAAGGATTTTTAGAAATCTTGGCCAACTGAAAAGTATGAACATGAAAAGTCTGAGCATGTACAGCACTCAATGCTTAGTTGGGGCTCCTTTTGCCTGAATTACTGAAGCAATGCGGCGTGGCATGGAGTCGATCAGTCTGTGGCACTGCTCAGGTGTTATGAGAGCCCAGGTTGCTCTGATAGTGGCCTTCAGCTCTTCTGCATTGTTGGGTCTGGCATATCGCATCTTCCTCTTCACAATACCCCATAGATTTTCTATGGGGTTAAGGTCAGGTGAGTTTGCTGGCCAATTAAGAACAGGGATACCATGGTCCTTAAACCAGGTACTGGTAGCTTTGGCACTGTGTGCAGGTGCCAAGTCCTGTTGGAAAATGAAATCTGCATCTCCATAAAGTTGGTCAGCAGCAGGAAGCATGAAGTGCTCTAAAACTTCCTGGTATACGGCTGCGTTGACCTTGGACCTCAGAAAACACAGTGGACCAACACCAGCAGATGACATGGCACCCCAAACCATCACTGACTGTGGAAACTTTACACTGGACCTCAAGCAACGTGGATTGTGTGCCTCTCCTCTCTTCCTCCAGACTCTGGGACCCTGATTTCCAAAGGAAATGCAAAATTTACTTTCATCAGAGAACATAACTTTGGACCACTCAGCAGCAGTCCAGTCCTTTTTGTCTTTAGCCCAGGCGAGACGCTTCTGACGCTGTCTGTTGTTCAAGAGTGGCTTGACACAAGGAATGCGACAGCTGAAACCCATGTCTTGCATACGTCTGTGCGTAGTGGTTCTTGAAGCACTGACTCCAGCTGCAGTCCACTCTTTGTGAATCTCCCCCACATTTTTGAATGGGTTTTGTTTCACAATCCTCTCCAGGGTGAGGTTATCACTATTGCTTGTACACTTTTTTCTACCACATCTTTTCCTTCCCTTCGCCTCTCTATTAATGTGCTTGGACACAGAGCTCTGTGAACAGCCGGCCTCTTTTGCAGTGACCTTTTGTGTCTTGCCCTCCTTGTGCAAGGTGTCAATGGTCGTCTTTTGGACAACTGTCAAGTCAGCAGTCTTCCCCATGATTGTGTAGCCTACAGAACTAGACTGAGAGACCATTTAAAGGCCTTTGCAGGTGTTTTGAGTTAATTAGCTGATTAGAGTGTGGCACCAGGTGTCTTCAATATTGAACCTTTTCACAATATTCTAATTTTCTGAGATACTGAATTTGGGATTTTCGTTAGTTGTCAGTTATAATCATCAAAATTAAAAGAAATAAACATTTGAAATATATCAGTCTGTGTGTAATGAATGAATATAATATACAAGTTTCACTTTTTGAATGGAATTAGTGAAATAAATCAACTTTTTGATGATATTCTAATTATATGACCAGCACCTTTATGTTCTTGCGTATTGTGACGTACATTTGAGTGTAAAGACCCATTCACACCAAAAACGTTAACTATAACACTAAGTATATTGGTGCATTAATGAAACTATATCAGCGTCCATACCAGTTTTCTCGTCTGTTGCTTTAAATGCTCATGCTCTTTAAAGCAGGATCAATTCTGATTGGCTGTCAATGTTTTTATCTTTCATCAGTGGAAAAAATAATTGCTCTGAAAGTGTTTCCAATGATGTGTCGTTATAGTTGTGGTTTGGACTCTGCTATACTTTATATTTAGAATCATTTTTAGAACTTACTGTTATCGTCCTTGGTGTGAACATTAGCTAAATTTCATGTTAAAAAACAGGTTAATTGATGAGATGTATGAAGCACAGCTCACACAAAAATAACTTTTGAAAAGCCTTCTGTTGGTCAGCATGGCGAATTTGCGTGACCAGCTTGAATATGAGTGAAATCTGCTTAGGCAACTTTTTCGCCCTCATGTGAAACACCCTATTCCTATTGGAATGACTGTTTCGCCGAGCAATGGTAACAGTGAAATGTCTCAGGTTATGCATGTAACCAAGGTTCCCTGAGAAGGGGAACGAGACACTCTGTCCGAAGACACTTTGGGAAACGCCTTCAGCATGACCGGTGTCTGAAGCACGTGATTCAAACGTGACAATGTCAGTGGTGGGCGACAGCCCGTGACGTGGCTACATGTGCGATCGTTGAGTACAAGATGGCACCTGTAGTACACCGTCAACAACTTTGTTGTCTGAATGAGACGTGACCAGGTATACCCGAAGCATGGCAGCGAGACACAGTGTCTCATTCCCCTTCTCAGGGAATCATGGTTACATGCATGACCTGAGACATTCCCTTTCAAATGGGAACTCGCACTGCATCCAAAGACACCATGGGGAACGAGTACCCACTCCACCATGCTGAGGGAATAACCGCCTATGGTTATGACAAGCACAAAGAAGGCTCAACGGACTTAGATGCCGGAAACCAATCCCTCACTCAGGTCAAACATGGAACTGTCACTATTCCCTAAGGCTAGAACCTAGGCTCATGCCCTATGCAAGGGAAAAACCCATACTGGGGCAAGCAAAATTACTTTTAAGGAAATACAGGCAAAGTGAAACATGAGTTTTTTCGCCTTGTCACTATACTAGGGTGATCTGGGGCCTGTTTCAGAAAGGAGGTTAAGTGAGAACTCTGAGTATGTTAACCCTGAAATGAGGGAAACTCTGGGTTTTCTGTTTGAGAATGGGAGGTATGTCAAACCTGAGAAAGCAGGGTAAGTCAAGCCTTTTTCTGAAAGAGAGGTAACTCTTACTCAGAGTCAGTTACCATGGCCACGTCACGGGCTGTCACCGGCCAATGACATTGTCGCGTTTGAATCACATGCTTCAGACGCCGGTCACGCTGGAGCCGTTCTTCGGACGCAATGAGAGTTCCAATTCGAAAGGGATCCAGCTTAATGGATTATTGACAAAGAATAAATGTAGGGCGGGACTTGGTTCTATGCATCAGCTGTTGATTGGATGTTGAGATGTGGGCGTGGCACTCAAATCTAGCCAGATGGATGTGAGCTAGCAGGGGTGGGGTTTAAGCACAGTAAATGATTGGAGAAGATCCAGTTAAGACATTTTGATTCTTGAAGTTTTAAGAATGAGCAAACGAGCGTTAATGACTGTGTGTGACTCCACTGAGCGTGTGTTTGTGTGTTTCTGTTCTGAACAGGAAATTCAGCAGCAGAGAGCGGCTCAGAAACTCACGTTTGCCTTCAATCAGATCAGACCCAAAACAATCCCATACTCACCCAGGTACTGATCACACACTTACATGCCTAGAGATTATGAAGCCCTACATGATCACTGAAAACAAACACCAGTTATCTTTCCAGTTGAGGATGTCGCTGAACATTCGTCTCCAAACACACCCAGATGCGAGTGCATTTTCCACGAGTGTGTTGAAGCTTGATGCCGGTGTGTTTTGTGTGCAGGTTCCTGGAGGTGTTCCTGCTGTACTGTCATTCTGCGGGTCAGTGGTTTGCCATTGAGGAATGTATCACTGGAGACTTCCGCAAGTTTAATAACAACAACGGGGATGAAATCGTCCCAACTAACCTTCTGGAAGAAACCATGCTGGCCTTCAGCCACTGGACGTATGAATACACACGCGGAGAGCTGCTCGTGCTGGACCTGCAGGGTTTGTGTCTCGAACCGCTCAAATTACACCATTTTTTGACTTGAATAATTTGTCTAAGTGCTACAACACAAGTAGGAGCTTGATATTTCTGTTAAACCGAGTGTGTTTCTGTAAACGTGTTGAAATGACGGTCTGTACGTGACTGATCTCTCTCTGTCTCTCTGCAGGAGTCGGTGAGATTCTGACAGATCCGTCGGTCATTAAGAGCGGAGAGAAAGGGTGAGTTTTCCAACTCTGTCTGTAGTGCGAGAGAAAACTAAAAGAAAGAAAATAATGCCTATTTTAAGAGTTTATTAATTTACTTTTTATGTATTTGAATGCGACAGGTCTTACGATATGATCTTCGGTCCTGCAAACCTCGGCGACGACGCCATTCGAAACTTCCGCGCCAAACATCACTGCAACTCGTGCTGCCGAAAACTCAAACTTCCAGGTGAGATGAGCAGAATAATGTTGGATTGTGATTGTACTGTTTAGTATTTTTTTCCTACTATGGAAAGTTTTAACTGAAAACTACAGTTTTAAAGGAGCTTTTCGTGTGTTTGTTTGTTGTCAGACCTGAAACGGAACGACTACACCCCAGATAAACTCACGCTGCAGCACGACCCCTCCGAGGGCCCGTCCCACTCGCCGCCTACAGGGGGCGCCACTAAGGAACAGCGCCCATCCATGCGCTTAATGCTGTGAGCCGCACGCACACAAACACACTCCTGCAGGGCTCGCATTGCTGAAAACGGTCTTCGCATTGTCCCGAGTAGCGCATGATACAAGAAACAAAGACACGGTGCGCGTTTGCGTGTTTTGTGCGTGATTTTTATGCCGTTACGTTGAGAATGAGTCACCTCTGAACAAATGAACAGATGCAACTTAGATGTTTTAATAAGTCACATTTTATCCTGTACAATTATAACAGGGATTGTCATCTTTTAAAAGTATTTTTTAAGATTTTTATGTCTGTATAAAATTATAAAGTGGTTAATAACTGGTACATTATCACTGTATAGTTAAATATTTATTCTAAACTACAACAAGTTGCCTTGTATAAAATAAAGCAATTTTACATGTGATGTCCGTCACTTTTTGGAAAGAACACTTGCTTATGATACTATTATCAGATTTTGTACAGAGCTGTATGCCAACAGAATGTTTTTATGTACAGAAACACACATGTGGAGAGCTGTATGAATGCATTTATGTTTCAGACTTCATTTATGTTTGAATCTCGTGTAGATTATGGGCAGATTGCAATGCAAATGACAGCGCAGTGTGTGTGATTTCACTGTGCTGACCACTGAAACCAGTCCACACAATCAAGACTCGAGTTTATTATGTTACAGCGGTACTTTTGTCATTTATTGTCGTTGGAGTATCGTGTGAGAGTGTTAATCTAGTGTATCTCATAGATACATTTATCTGGCACGATTCTATCAGCTGAAACATGAGAATATTTGATGCTGGTGATATTAATGGATCTGTAAACATTTTTTACTGTATATTTAATAAAACACTGAAAAAATCATCTAAAGGTCACATGTTTCCTCTCACTGTAACACTCTTATTTTAGGTGTCTTTGTGATTTATGTTTATGATGTGTGTTTAAAAGCTTAAAGAGTGTAAATTACACCTAGCTTATCTATACTGCACACCTTCACCTAAAGAACGAACTTCATCAACAGTCGTGAAGCTCGACATGCTCAGTTATTGTCCCTGCTGTGAATAGGCCTTAAAACTTAATAGTTATAATAATCGTCATATGGTCCTTGGTGTGAACGAACCTTTAAGGCACTTTAACACCAAGGACGATAAAGATATAACTCTAAAAATCATTCTAAATGTTAAAAAAATAGAAGCGAGCACACTATAACGATAACGAAACAGGAACAATATAGTTGGAATCACTTTTAGAACTACTTTTTTTTTTTTTTTTTTTCAGCTGTTGAATGATAAAAACATTGACAGCCAATCAGAATCTGTTCTACTTTAAAGAGCGCGAACATTTAAAAAAGGAACGTTATCGTGTGTTTTTGTGGACGCTACAGTTACCGTTATATCGTCCTTACTGCGAACAGGCCTCTTTGAATATTACTCACAAAAACGGCAAACGTTTTCCAAACTAACTTTTTTTTGTGTGGAAAAAGACCCTAGTTTTAACAGCATTTTAAAAAGAAAGTCAAACAGATGCGCGCGAATAGTTTCGTAACCATAGCAACCGTAGACCTCGCGAGCGCTGTCCATTAAGATCAGAGACGCTACAGAAAAAAAATATTAGAGATGTCGTTATTTATTTATTTTAGTGCGTTGTTTACAAAGTCTCTGTGAAAATTGGCGATTAAATTTGTTGCGGTAGACACAGAACTCAACCGCATCACGACAGTTACTTTTAAAAAATAATGAATCCCTCTTTGAAAGTTATTGTATGAATATGCCGCTTCAGACATCCCGCGTTAACGTTGTATTGTTATTATTCGTTTTTAATTTGCGTTTGTGATGTAAAAGTAGCTTACCTCAGAGAAAATCCTGTCAGAATCGACGGAGAAAAAAACAGCGATTTTCCCCTCAAGGTTTCTAGAATCGTCTTCATCTCTTCGGACAAACATCAATCACGTGAGTGACAGTATGAAGTAGTTATATGTCATACTTTCGACTTTTCATCTCCATATATGACTTAGTATGTCATAATTTCGACATTTTATGTCGTAATTATGGTTTACAAAAGCATGATTAATTTCTTATTTGGCGGGAAAATACAAATTTTATCTTTTCGCTTCAAAATAAAAACTAGTTTAATTCTGAATTGGCACAGAATACCCCGAGCGGGTACAAAAAACAAAAAGTACCCGCTCGGGGTTTATTAGTGGGACAATTTTGAAATATAATATTTATTGTAATGAATGATGCTTTTATTCAATAATTCCATGAATTATACGTAGCCTAGGCTACATTTCATTTTCATTCAAACCTGTAGACTAATTGTGTAAAATCATCTCATTTAAATTCATTGTGTTGCTATCATGATGACATATCTTCAATTTAAAATAGTAATGCAATTAAATATGAATACATTTACCTTTCAGATTAATCTTTTACTCAGATTTTGTCATCGGTTGTTTACTCAACTAAACTTTTAAAACACAATTTTAAATGGAATACTTGATTAAATATTTTGACACATTAACGACACTTAAAAATATACATATATATATAAATATTAATAAGAATTAAATGAATTTATACATTAAGTAAAAGTTTAGCCAGGGAGGCTTCTTGCACCATTAGTGGCCTCTAATTAATTTGACTTTTTTTTTCTCTATGACAATTAGCCAATGTTTATTTACTTCCCTTAAAGGGTTAGTTCACCCAAAAATGAAAATAATGTCATTAATTACTCACCTTCATGTCGTTCCACACCCGTAAGACCTTCGTTCATCTACAGAACACAAATTAAGATATTTTTTATGAAATCCGATGGCTCAGTGAGGCCTGCATAGCCATCGAATCAGCGGTTCGGAGCGCCAAAGTCACGTGATTTCAGCAGTTTGGCGGTTTGACACGCGATCCGAATCATGATTCGACACAAAAGATTCATAACGCTCCAAAGCTTCCTGAATATAAGTTGTTATTTTGTTTTTTTGGCTTTATAATATTAATATTGAACCACTGTACTCACATGAACTGATTTAAATATGTTTTTAGTACATTAATGGATCTTGAGAGAGGAAATGTCATTGCTGGCTATGCAGGCCTCACTGAGCCATCGGATTTCATCAAAAATATCTTAATTTGTGTTCTTAAGATGAACGAAGGTCTTGCGGGTGTGGAACGACATGAGGGTGAGTAATTAATGACATTATTTTCATTTTTGGGTGAACTAACCCTTTAATTTGACTTTATTTTTCTCTGACAATTAGCCAATGTTTATTTACTTCCCTTAATACATTGTTCTGCTGCATCATCAGCCAGCATGTGCTAAACTTATATCTACATTTTTACAATTTAAAAAGGCAGACATTTTGTCCCTATTGTTGACAATATTCAAGACAGCTGAAAACCCGTCTCTTCTGTGAGCACTAAACTATTAAAACAACCTCTTCTGTTTGAAATGTGTTTGTAGCACTTCCATCGTTATTTTTATTTGTGTTCATCAGGAAGCAGGGCGACTCTCAGCAGATCACACATCTGTTCTGAAGGAGAGCTCAAGACACGCCTGATGATGTCATCACCTGCACATGATCTGTTCACCTCTGCTGACTACGGACAAATTCTCAACAGGTAAACACACACACATGAACACTGAGCATGTGATCTGATTCAGTGAACACTGAGTTAAGGCTGGGAAATATTCCACAGATCTTTTGATATATATATGATGGCGGATGAGTGCGAAAGTCATGTAACCCTAAAACTATGACTATAGACTGTTTATGGTTGCAAAGAAATGTAACATCTTGGCACATTAATATAGAATGCGGCTCGTCCAATCAGATTATACAGTAGAAAAACGGTTTTATAAATCCTGCTCAACACGACAGAAATCCCACAATCCCGCTGCACAGATACAGTCACATTACAAACACACACAGTCAGTGTCAGACAGAAGACTCAAAGCACACGTGTGTTTATGTGTTTATTGATGCATGTATAAGGTTTATAAGCTAATACATGGATTTAAAGAATGCGCTTAATATATAAGAAACCAGGTGAGAGACTGACTCAGTCCATCAGAAGCTCATGCCACAGTGAGAGAAGGTGTCGTTTCCATGTGACGCTCCATATAGAGCAGCTCGACCCAGAGCATTATTAGTACAGAGATGACGTTTATGATCATCTGACTTTAGTGTGTCACTGATTGGGTTTAATGAATGAGGGTTATTGCACTGGATCCCTAAACAGGGCCGAAGCGTAGGAAGATTTCCACTGCGGTTTAGTGTGAATATCGTGACAATGACCAGATGTGTTTGGGAGTGATTTAATGATAAATTGGAATATTCTCGTCGAGAATCTCAGTTTCTTTCGGATCTGGCAGCACCTGGACTGCAGTATTTGGTCACCATATAAATAAATTAAACACGTCTCCCTAAGCGGCAGGTGCACGTCTAATGAGCGGCTTGGATTATAGTGCGCGTATACTGACGTCTAATCTCACACAGGTCCGTCTAAACGACATCAAGTCCAGCCGTGAGTTTGGAGGCCGACGCTCCGAATGCGAGTCTGCGTTCGGATTCCTGCTACAGTCCTACAGGATTATTACTGTACGGCCCGCTGAAAGAGAGAGAGAGAGAGAGAGAGAAAGAGAGACGCGTTCCATCAGCAGAAGTGTCAATCAGAGTCAGCTCCGCCCACAGTTGCATTTCAAACGTGCGTCAATCACCCGGTCACCATGGTGACGAGCTGTCGCTTTCCCTCATAGGGAGGAGTAAAAGAAGATGTAGGCCGCGGCCGAGCGGACGGAGGAGGCGGAGATTTCGGACACCTCGTGATCGTCGAACTTGAACCAGCGCTGCTTGAGCGGATTCTTGCAGTAGGCAGTGTAATGTCCGCCGTCCATCCCGCCGTAATGATTCTACAGAGGAGAAGAGACGTTACGGAGCGCCTGAAACACCTTCACGTGTCGGTGTCGTGCGGTCGTGTACTCACAGACACAGCGTACAGGTTGTACTTCTTCAGGTTGGGTTTGGGTCCAATGACGTACTGCGACAGGTCCAGATTATCCAGCGGGAAATCCACCAACGTCTGCAGCTTCTCCCGCCACCGGCCGTCGTATTTGAACCTTATTATTAAAAAAGACATGTTTTTAAGCCTGTTTTGACATTTTAAAGCCCTGAACTGAAACACTCAAGACTTCACTCACCGTTTCAAGTGCACAAGTAAAATCGGCGGAACTTTCCAGATTTGCATTTTCTTGATGGCGTCTCGGTGCGTCTTACAGTGGCGGCAGTAGAAGCGGTTACTGTCGGTCAAACGCTCCTCTTTAGAGAACAGCTTCAGACAGTCCTGCACAAACACACGAACAGCAGCAGCGTGAGCAGGTTTATTAGGCTGCAGTCACTTTAAGAGTTTATGCATGGATCCAATGTACGCTTACGCAAATATTTACGTTCCAAAACTGACTGTGTTTACCTGAATACTCACCAAGATGGGCATTTTGACATAATATTGTGCTTATTAGACCGTTTAAGCACAATAAGACAAGCAAATAACTCATTTTGATTCTCGCCAGCTGTCTGAGAGGCGGCTTTATGTGCGCGACACTTATAAATCAGTGGTGCGCTTGCTTTTGGTGTGAGCGTGAAACCTGCGGGAATTAGTAAAATTATACGCGATACAAGCACTGTTCAACCGGAGCGAATGAGACGAGTGAGTGACAGGAGTCACAGTCGGAGAGGAGAGAGAGCGAGAACGGACAGCTGGTATCGGTGTATCGATACTGCCTCAGAACCGCTGCAGATATTTCAGTATCGATACTAATTTTCATGATTCGTTTCGATATTGATTATTTTGGATGTGTTATTTCAGTTTCAGCACATGGCAAATTTCCTAGAGGAAAAAATCTCTCAACTAATGCTGTAAACTACACATGAGAGTCAGCTGGTACTACTGTAATAATACTGAAGGTCAAATTAACTTATTTATATTCAAACACTTAAATTACACTCAATGATGTTTTTATTATAAATAAAGTTTAGAATTGCATATATTTATATTACATATAATTATATATATTACATCATATTTCTACTCCAGTTCATTTTTTTAATAAAAATAAACATTTAAATCACGGCTGTCACAACTGATTTATTCAAACATGCATTAAATATTGAAGAACATTAAAAATTATAATGAATATGTAATGGTGCATAGCTATATTTATCTTTCTAGAGTTCACTTTTCTAGCTGACTAATGAGTTTATGGTCACTGAATATGTTTTTCTGAGGTAAATGTGACGTTACGTGACATTGAAGCTGTTTTATTGAGGTTGAAGCACTGATTGAGCGATTACACGAGACATGATACGGATTTCAGTAAGTTGTACTGTATATTTTAACATACCTTCAGATGTTCATGTTTATTTCGCTGTAACTGGTATTAAAGCAGAGGAGAGGATGATCACATGCTTCTCTTTAACTGAGGCGCTAAAGCGATCTGTCACGCCACATTAAACAGCGCCAAAACGGTATTTATTTTTTGAATCTCATAATAAGATGGACGTCATTTGAAATCTGAGACTTTGCTTCATATCAAAAGTAACAAAGCACAAAGATTATTGCGATTTATTGGATGGGAGGAGCTACATATTCTGCTCATTCATCAACTGAAAACAGACTAGACTAATCGATTCTTGGGATTTAAGAATCAATATCGGTTAAAAATCGATTAAAATCGAGAAATCGATATTTTTTACCCAGCCCTAATCGATACATATCGAAATATTCGATATAACGTGTGTCATCGGTGTGTGTTTGACCTGTAGAGAGCACTTGCTGCTGGCCGTCATCTCCAGCGTCAGGTACATGAAGGTCTCGAAGGTGCGGGACTTGTGCTGGCAGCTCATGCACTGAACCGTGGACTTAAACTGGCCCTGAAACAGAGCCACGATGATGGACTCGTTCAGCAGCTTGTGTTTGGACCAGGCCAGCTCTGCAGCGCTCACGTCATCCAGATGATCGATGTCCTCTTCCTTATAACCCCTGCGTTTATCCGCCTGACGGAACGAGAGAATGACGGCCTTTATTGTGATTCTGTTCAACTAAATGACACTCGTGAAGATGTTCGTACCTTATTCAGATCCTCGTGCAGTCCGTCCATGAGGAACAGCAGCAGTTCCTGCGAATCCTGATGCTCGTAGCTGGAGAAGCGGTTGTTGATTTTACAGATGGTTCCTTTGAAATCCTGAGGGCTGATCATCTTGTACTGTCCCGACCACAGCGCCTTCATGATCACGCTGAACTCCTCGGCCACCTCGCCCTTGTGACCCAGAATATTCGCCCTGCAAACACACACAGAGTCACTTTCCTCTGGATTCACACTGAATGTGATGATTTAATGCAGATCAGAGTGACGTAATACCGGTTAATGTCGTCCTGATAGTAATTCCTGTTGAAATAGTCTGCCATGGCAACCGTGTTACACAGGCACTGGAGGATGGAGTTCATGTAGCAGGTGTTGCCGAGGTTACGGAGGCCCGTTAGTAACGGCCCCAGACCCCCAAACACCGGGTTCAGGTTCCGGATTTTCGCTGCAGACGGCCGCGCGATCTCCACCGTCTTATATGAGGCGGCGGTCAGAGGCCTGAGACACAAACACACATTTAGCATGTGTTTAAATGCAGTTTAGTGTGTGTGTGTGTGTGTACAAGTGTTTTCCCGCCGTACTTGTTCTCTCGGTTCACGGTCGGGATGGCTGCAGGTTTCCGGCTGGTCTCGGCGCTCAGCTCCTGGCTGATGTCTGGAGACGAGTACGAGCGCTTCAGCTTGGACTGCTCTCGCTCCCGCTCCTTCTCCCTCTCCCGCTCGCGCTCCTTCTCTCTCTCCGTCTCCGCGGGTTGCGCCGGCTTGGCTTTGGCGGCGCTGGGCTGGATCTGAGGCGTGTTGACCTCCGGAGGGTACAGGTGCACGCGGTTGGTGGGCGAGTGGTAATATCTGTAGGTGCCCGTCACGGTGTCCAGAAACTGCACAGATGAGCAGATCAGCATTAGAAACGCCAGCGGACGACAACAACACGACACAATCGACCGCTGCTCAACTTCCTCTTACCTTCATCCAGCCGTCCGGCAGCCCAGGTACGGTTCGGCCCATCTCCTCACTGTGTGCTCTCGTCAGTGTGTCCCTCTGAAACACACACACACGTTCCTCATGAGGAAAACAGCTTATAAATCATACCAAGTGATGTTTTTTAAAAATGTAAAAATGCAGAAAGTTCATCATGTCTATGGAGAGTCTCCATAAAATACAAAAGTGTGTGTGACTCACAGCATTCATCGGTGCAGGCGAGTCCAGCGACATGCTCTTCATGGCAGCGTCCAGCGGGACGTCCTTCTGCCCTTTTCTGCCCTTCTCGTCTCGGCCCTTTTCTCCCAGATCCTCTTCTTCTGCCCTCTGTCGCTCCAGCTTCTTTCTCTCCTGCTTCTCCTCCTCCTCCTTCTGTTCTCGCTGGCGTCTCTCGGCCGCCTCTCTCTCTTCCCTCTCTTTCTTCTCCTCCAGCGCTCGCTTGCGTTGCTCCTGCTCTTTCCGGGCCTTCTCCATCAGACTGACGGTCTCGGCGTGGATCTCCCGCCGCTCCTCCTCGCTCAGAGCTCTGGACGGGTCCGTGAGGGGTTTGGTGGAGCGGTCGGGCACCACCAGGCCGTTGAGCGCCGCGGGGCTGTCGTTTACCGCGGGCTCGTCGCTGACCTTCACGCTCGATGCCGGTCTCACCGCTGGTTTTTTTGTGCGGTCCACCTGAGGAAGGGTTGAGATGTTGAGTGAGTGTTTGTGTGAATCTGAGCGTTCGGGTGCGGGTGAAACTCACCTGTGGAGTGTGTCTGGGCGAGGCAACGGGCGGCACGGCGATGTCGGCGCTGGCGGGCTGTGTGAGCGCCGCGTGTGTGTTTGCGAGGGGATCCGCAGGCGCTTCCGCAGGCGCTTCCTGGCTCGATGTTGTGCCGTTGAGCTGCGCAGCCGGAGGCTCTTCACACACGATCACCGGTTTGGGCTCCTCCAGCGACGGGTACGTGAAGTTCACTGAAATCACAGCAAACTCTACTGACTGAGGGTCAGTTCACAGCAGGAACGAGAACTATAGCCGCTTCAGATGATCAGTGCTGATCGCGCCGCAGTCAAAATCGAGAGGCATTTTTAACCCTTATAGGGTCTTTTAGACCCCAAACGACATTTGCTAAAATTAAAAAAAAAAAAGTTCTCTTTGTCCAAATGACATGAAACTTTCTACAGTTGTTCACACTTTCTAGATCTACAAATAAAAACAAATTGGAGGAATATCTTGTTTTTATGTTAGTGTAGAAATAAAAGTCTCACTCTTAGGGTTCTCCAGAGACACCAGGCAACAAAATGTAATTTTGTAACAAAATAATTGTTTTTAAAAACAAAAACAAAAAAACAAAACAACGTAATTTTACTCTGTTTATTAATGTTTTTACTTCATATTTGAGCAGTTTATGGAGGATGTATCATATAATTTAAATTAATATAAATAAATAAATATTTTGTTGTAGGTTTTTATACAAAAACAGCTTATTATGAAAAATTCACTTTATAAAAGACCCACATTTCTGACTTTCATTCATGGGGATAACATGGATAATTTGACATGGTTTAGTGTGAGATTTTTGTCCATCTTTTGTAAAATGCAGTTTTAAAAGTAAAAAATGATCACTTTATCCAGCAGATGCTGCAGAGCTCCACTATTTGCTGTTTGACTGACTGAAAGACATCTTTTCACAAGTATTTTTCATATCTAAATATTATAAAAATCACAATTATGACAATAAAAATTACTTTTTGTCAAAGTTTAGCATGTTTTTTGTACTGAGAAAAAAAAATAAGTTTTTCAAAAATGTTGATTTTGAGAATGAATTTTGTCCATTTTCTAAGTGGTGTCTCACCATAATGTAACAATATTGAAAAACTGATTTTTTTTGTATTACAAAAAATGCTAAACTTTGACAAAAAGTAGCTTTTATTGTCATGATTGTGATTTCATAATATTTAGATATGAATCCAGCTGAAAATACTTGTGAAAAGATGTCTTTCAGTCAGTCAAACAGCAAATAGTGGAGCTCTGCTGCCATCTACTGGATAAAGTGATCATTTTTTACTTTTAAAACTGCATTTTCCAAAAGATGGACAAAAATCTCACACTAAACCATGTCAAATTATCCATGTTATCCCCATGAATGAAAGTTAGAAAAGTGGGTCTTTATAAAGTGAATTTTACATAAAAAGCTGTTTTTGTATAAAAACCTATTTTAATTTTTTTTTAATTTATTTATATAAATTTTAAAAATGTGATAAATCCTCCAAAAACTGCATAAATGTGGAGTAAAAACATTAATAAACAGTAAAATTAAAAAAAATATATATATATATTTTGTTACAAAATTACATTTAGTTGCCTGGGTCTGTGGAGACCCTGAGTGTACTTCCCAAACGAAGACCGCACAAGGGTTAACAGCCGTGATGCATGTCATTTTTGTCATGTGATGTGAAGTGTGATACTCACGCTGTGGCAGTGCGCTGGACTCCTGCTGTCTCGGTGGCTTGACTTTAGCGTTGCTGGTGTACATTGGGTAAAAGAGCAGCCAGTTGTCATATCCTCCCTCCAGCACCAGCGGCTCACTGCGCAGGATCGTGCTGCTGTCCCACTGCACAGGACCGACATCGTCACACGTCAGATACGACACACAGCGAGCTGAAGCTACGGCGTGAGCTACAGTACCTTATAGAGAGCATCCTTCAGACTCTGTAAAGTGGTGCCCAGTTTGAGATCGGAGACGCAGCTGAACCAGTCCAACAGAACCACGTAATCCACGAACCCTCGGCGCTTCCAGTCATCCAGAGACGCGGCAGGAAGCTTCAGCTCGATCTGATTCACCGTCACCCTGACGATCAGCAGCACATTTGAATATTAATGTGATATAGATGCAAAAATTTATGAAAATCAAAGTTGACGGTTCTTGTTCTTTATAGAATATTGCAGTTTATTCTAAATGATTATTAGTTATTGTTTTAAATTCATGTTTCTCGTGATCTTGAATCAGAATATCTTCCTCTTGCAGCATCTCTTCTCTTCTCAGATGACGAGGGCGGGGCAACCTGTCACTCACATGAGATCCACCAATAGCAAACCACAACCATCCAATCAATTCCCCACAGACAAAATCAAGCCCCGCCCTACATTTGTTCTTGTTTGAGAAGCGTTTCACTCGATATACGACACAATAGAGAAGAAAAGAGACTTCAGTTTCATGACGACTTTAAAGTGCATATTTAGTTTAATCGTCAAATAACCCAACGACAGCAATTTATTTATTATATTTTAAATTGCAAAGTAATAAATAGATTTTTTCGTTCATATTGTGACGAACATGAGAGTGAAACAGATTAAAGAAAAGGGAAAAAAAAAATGTAGAGTGGAACTGGTTCTATTCGTCAGTTGTTGATTGGATGTTGACATGTGGGCGTGGCACTCAGAGAAGGCGGAGCTTGGAGTGGATTGTAAGAAAAGGGCGGGGTTTAACAGGACCTAATGACATTTTGATTAAAAGGTCAAAAACTTGCATGAATATTTATTTCATGCCGACTTTATGGAAGATGTCAAATGCTATTATTATTATAGATCGTTAAATAAGGGCTCGTTCACACAGAACACACTTTTCCTTTGAAAAACGTGAGACGCGGGCAGTGGAAAGGGAAAAAAAAAAACGCAAGGTCTCCAGACACGTTTTTTAAAAGTTGAACTGATTTTAACTGGAGTGCTGCAAAAGACACAAGCGCACGTTTTGCCTGTCTGTCCAGCGCGTTTACACTGAAAAACAATGGAAAAGTAGAGCACTGAAGTGGAAAAACGCTGTTCTGTGTGAGATGGGATCAGTGTCCGTGCGGGAGAGTCACCCCGGGCTGACGGCCTCCTCGGGAACGCTGATACACGTCTGAGACGGGACGCACATCTGCGACTCCTCGAAGTCCTGCCTGCGCCGGGCGTCCATCACCAGAACGCTGATGCTGGGGTCCTTCATCAGGTGGAACAAAGCCTCCGCGCTGATGCTTCCTGAGGGGAGAGAAACAACCGTCACAAACACAACAACAACAGAGAGGAAGAGGAAGAGGAAGATCCAGCGGGACGCACGGTACCTTTATCACTTCCAGTCCTACTGCTGTTAGGTTCCTCTTTAACCTGCTGTAAAACACATAAAGACAAATGAATTATTAACAAATCACTTCAAGACGTGCAGGATGATGTCTGTAAACTTTGAACATTGAGCCGAGAGTAAACTATGACACTATCAATGACACGGACTGTGATGATTTGAGGAAAATAAAGTTAAATATAAAGATAATAAAACTATTATATCGCTCATATTGTCCTCTTGTAGCTACAGCAGCTCAAACTCGTCATTTATACCATGAAGGTCAATAATCACAACATGCACAATAATGTTGAACAGCTGCTTTATGGATTATGAGATACAGATTCTTCCCTAAATGAATAAATTTAACTAGCAGGTTTGTTTGTGTAACCTCAACTCATGCTTCCTTTAGTTTCACCACATGTTCAGTCAGCAGAAAGTTTCCAGAAGAGTGTGTGTTTAACAAAAAACTCTCAGCAACTTTACAGCACCTTCTTCTCCTTCTTCTCCGATGCTCCTCTGGGTGAAGCGCGTCCATCTTTTTCCGTTCGCTCTTGTCGACTCTTTTCCTCCTTTCTCTCTTTCTCTTCCAGCTGTTTCCGCACTTCCATTTCCTCATATCTGAGAGGGAGACGGCAGCAGAACAAAGCGTATGTGAGACCGAGACTGAACAAGTGTGTGTGTGTGTGTGTGTTAGAAACACTGACCTGAGCTTCAGGCTCTCTGACAGTTTCTCCGCCTCCTCAATGGCCTTTTTAAAGCTGGTTGGTCCGAGCATAGACAGGAAGAACTCCTGGAAGCGATCAAGCGAGAGCAGTATTGAGCAGAGAGAGCGTATAATACACACACACATCACAATGATCTTATCCTAAGCACCATTAAAACCTCTCAAACTCCCACAATGCACTAGCGGCTCTACCTGCTGCTGCTTGAAGTCTGGTCTCTTCTTGATGAGGTCATAGACAGTCAGATACTTCATGTACAAGACGTAGGCTTTCTCCTCGTCTCGGTCCAGACGACACTCCTCCGCCGCCTTGAAGATCTTGCAGGCACTCTGAACATAGCTGAAACACACACACACACACACACACACACACACACACACACACACTTTAATTAAGACTTTTTATCTCACAATTGACCCTTCACCGGGAGTTTGATTGACAAGCGATCTAACCAGTCATAACGCCAAATCCGCCATTTTGTCAGACAGAGCAGTCAGTAGTTAGAAGATTAACCTCGGTGGACTTGAACTTGAGAAATGGTGTGTACTGACGTCTTTCAACGTTTTAAACAACATTCCTTCTGATGTTCATTCATGTTTATTTGATGCTATAAATGAACTAGCAGGAAGAGATGATCCGTTCACGAGCCGCTTGAGCTGAGGAGCTACAGCGATCTGTCACGACACATTAAAGAGCCACAAAATGCTTTTATTGTTCGAATTTCTTAAAAAAATTACACAGTTTGAAAGATGGGACTTTGTTTAATATCATAAGTAACCTGCGCTGTCTTGTCTGTCGACGTGTTGTCAGTGTCCTCTTTGCTCTGCGATGTATTTTTCACTGTGTGTGGCGTGACAGCAAACTAAAGGGGGTAACTAAAGGGGGGGGGCGGGTCTTTGCGAAGGGTCAATTCTATCTCTAGACTTTTTTCCTTAGAAATTGTGAGATATAAAGTTGCGATTGCAAGAAAAAAGTCAGAATTGTAAGAGAAAAAGGTGCAATTACCTTTTTAATTTATTATTCCGTGGCGGAACGAGCTTCCATAGAGACCCAGTTAAAGGTACAGAAAGCTAGGGCTGCGCGAAAAATAACATTAAACTTGAACGCGATTATCGCTTAAACACGATTCTCAGTGCGATTATGAAATCGCAAAGGCTGCGATTTTTTTTTTAATGCGCGGCTTGTCAATGAACTACGGCTCCAAATGCTGATCCATCTGAAAGCACTGCGAGTTTGAGTCGCTTATAATGTGCATTTGAAAAAGCAACACGCGTCAAACTTCTTTCCAGACATGAGAAGCGTTTATTAACATATTGTCCAACAAAAGACAACATTTAATAACATGTTTTTACTCCAAACTCATAACGACAGTTGAGCGTCCTTCTGTGGGATGATGAGGCTTCTTACACAGAATAAGGCAGTCGTTTGTTTATCAGTCATGTTTAATTAATCAAAGCGTTTCAATCTTCTGTTTATTCAGCTACAGCGATATGATGCGTGTTATCTTCTGCTGCAGGGCATATTTTGAGTTTCTGCGCAAGAGCGCCCTCTGGCTCTCAGATGGAGAAGCATTTACTACTGATGACAGAGCCGTACAGCTCTGACAAGTTGCGCATGAAATAATCGCAGCCTTTGCCATATCGCGTACGATTTTATCACGATAAATCATGCAGCCCTACAGTAAGCAATTTCTGAGAAACGCTGTTAAAAGTGGATCAGACCGAGCACCAAAACACACTTGTAGCCAATCAGCAGTAAGGGGCGTGTCCACTCATGATGGGGGAGGTGCCTGCATTGCATAGCGTGTTTGTGAATTTGGGGGCGGAGCTATCAAGACAGCTATCATAACAGTGCTGCTGATCGGTAAAGCTAGTAAAGAACCGTTAACCGATTAAACTAATAAGTATGAAAATCATTAACAATATCGACCAACTGATTTATGTCTGTTCTTACAGTGTGACTATATCATGGATATAACTTAATTACGCGTTCACACTTACTTTCTGGTGCTGGTTCTGTCCGGTTTGACTTCTGCTTTCTTGTTCAGATCCCTCAGAGATGAGGACAGATACAGATCCTTCACTCCGCTCGACACCGACGGCATTTCAGCTCATATTCCTTCAAAAACACAATCATGACACAATAATCCCAACCATGACTAGACAATTTAATCTGACCGACCGATTGATTAAACATTAATAATAACTGAACAATCAGGCGCATGTCAAAATAATCAGACTCAAAACATAATAATAAGAGCAATGACAGAATAATCAGAAACATTACAGAAATAACAAGAAAAATGACAGGATAATTAGACTAACAATCCAATAACAAAACAATCCGATCAATGTCGGAATAATCAGACTCGACTCAGATCCTGATCAGATTCATAACAGTAAATCAATAACTGGGTGTTTATTTGTGATCCGCAGTGAAGATCTGATCTCACCCCAAACACACAGCTGGAGTAAATCCTTCAGGAAACACACTGGAATCAGCGTCAGACCGCAGATCGGATCGGGAAAGTGAAGTTTATCAGACTAATGACAGTAAACACTGAAACTGCTCGATCAAACGCGGAAGTCGACGGATTCAAAGAGCGGAAGCTTTATTTAAACACGCACTGAGTACAAACACAACTTTGACGCGTGATACACACACACACACACGATGTGAATCACCTCAGTGTTTTAAACTCATTATACACTGATTTGTCAGCTTCATTTCGACACTCTCGTGTTTTGTTAGTGAACTGAAGTGTGATTTATATCGCACAGTCTCATAATCTGAAGAGATTATACTGTAAATAAAGGAAAATATCTCTTGCGCACTTCAGTCAGCTGATTCTCCGCAGTGCGCATGCGCGCCGCCTTCATTCTTTTACAGCCGTTTTGTTTTTAAAATAATAAAATCACGATCAAATATACAATACAAAAAATATATATAAATTTAATATAAAAAATAGAGATCCAGAGGCGTCTCTGCAGCAGGAGCGGATATCGTGTTCATATTTTATTTCATGTATTCTGTTTGTTCTTTTATACTGGAGTCTGTCGGCGCGCTCGTGCACCGCGCTCGCGCCCGCTGCTGTATTATTGTCATCTCGGTTTGTTTTCAGGCCGGTTTCGGGCGGATTCGGTTCTGCAGGTTCTGATCGGACGGTAAGAAGCACAAAATTCGGCGTGATCGCGTCCGCCGGATGTGGAAGTTGATGAGTTTGTGGGTATTAATATTTCCTCTTCCCCCGGAACACCAGCGATTTCCTGTTTATTTCTCTAACGGGCCGCACGCGACGCGCCGCTTCATTTTTACCGATAATAATAATAATAATAATGATTATGTTTTTCTGCTTCACATTTAAAGATTTTAATGAAGATATAAAGAAGTTTCTGCTCAAATCACAACATGTTCTTCTGTTGATCAACACTGCTGAGATTTGAGCTTATTCATAATTATAGTTTTGTGAAATTAGGTGTTTTCTTTAATTTAGCTGGAGCTGAAACATGATATCGTTTTTACAATAATTGTTTGTATAGTCATTTAACTGTGGCATTAACAGCGATTAACTGATTAAAAACTAGTAAAACTGGTTAGATCACTGAAATTATAAAACAGACTGATATAAAACGATCTACGAAAATAGATCAAAAACATTTAGAAACTAAAAATGCGATTGAATATCCTAATCAGTGATACTACAGTAAAACATGGTAAACTGTCAGACTTTATTGCCATAACAGCTGATCTGAAATCATTTTAGTGTTAATGTTAATAGAAACAAGGAATATTAACTGTACATTAGAGACATAAAATACTTCATAGTATATGAACTTGAGTTAAAATGTCAACAATTTTACTCAAAAATGTTAAGTGATTAACTAAAAATACTTCAGTGAAAGTAAAAAAAAAAACTCCACATTTAATTGTACTGATGTTTTTAAAAAGTATAAAAAAGCTGACACTTTTTAAAGGGTAAGTTCACTCAAAAATGAAAATAATGTCATTAATTACTCTCCCTCATGTCGTTCCACACCCGTAAGACCTTCGTTCATCTTAAGAACACAAATTAAGATATTTTTGATGAAATCCGATGGCTCAGTGAGGCCTGCATAGCCAGCAATGACATTTCCTCTCTCAAGATCCATTAATGTACTAAAAACATATTTAAATCAGGTCATGTGAGTACAGTGGTTCAATATTAATATTATAAAGTGATGAGAATATTTTTGGTGCGCCAAAAAAACAAAATAACGACTTATTTAGTGATGGCCGATTTCAAAACACTGCTTCAGGAAGCTTCGGAGCGTTATGAATCTTTTGTGTCGAATCATGATTCGGATCACCAAAGTCACGTGATTTCAGCAGTTTGGCGGTTTGACACGCGATCCGAATCATGATTCGACACAAAAGATTCATAATGCTCCGAAGCTTCCTGAAGCAGTGTTTTGAAATCGGCCATCACTAAATAAGTCGTTATTTTGTTTTTTTGGCGCAACAAAAATATTCTGGTGGCTTTATAATATTAATATTGAACCACTGTACTCACATGAACTGATTTAAATATGTTTTTAGTACATTAATGGATCTTGAGAGAGGAAATGTCATTGCTGGCTATGCAGGCCTCACTGAGCCATCGGATTTCATCAAAAATATCTTAATTTGTGTTCTGAAGATGAACGAAGGTCTTACGGGTGTGGAACGACATGAGGGAGAGGAATAAATGACAGAATTTTCATTTTTGAGTGAACTAATGCTTTAATTTTACTTTTGAAAACAAGACAGAAAAGTTTTTCTGATTTTAGTAAAAACGTTGCATCAAAAATACACTCATTTTGTTCTGATTATGTGAGACTCTCAGATGCGCAGATGATGAACTGAAAGCTGAATGTTCAGCAGATGATCGTTCAGTGTTTAGATGTGAATATAGTGATTTTAGACTAATGATCACGCTCGACTCACTGATGGTTATTATAAAACACATTTCTGTAGCTCAATAGTAGAGCTTGATGTTTGCAACACCAGGATCATGGGTTCGATTCCCAGGTAAAGCATGAACTGATACTAACACTAATAATGTATCGTGTGTGAGTTGCTTTGGATAAAATCAACATTTAAATGTGGATTGTGTGTCTGAAAGGACCGGTTCACCCAGAAATACTCATTTAATGACTTTCTTTCAGTTAGTTAGGGTTAGTTCAGCCAGTAATTAAAATACTGTCATTAATTACTCACCGTCATGTCGTTCCACACCCGTAAGACCTTCGTTCATCTTCAGAACACAAATTAAGATATTTTTGATGAAATCCGAGAGGAATATGACTCGTCCATATACTAATCAACACTTTCAAGGTCCAGAAAGGAACTAAAGACATCGTTAAAACAGTCATGTGACTGCAGTGGTTCAACCTTAATGTTATGAAGAGACGAGAATACTTTTTGTGCGCAAAAACAAAACAAAAATAACGACTTTATTCAACAATCTCTTCTCTTCTGTCATTATCTTACGCAGGTGACGCAGGAACACAATGAAGCTTCTGTGTTTACGTCCGAATGCCGGCTCAGTATTGGCCAAAGCTGATCATGTGATCAGCACGATGCATGCGTGTGATCAGCTGACGCAGGAGCCGGCCAATAACGAGTCGGCGTTCTGACGATGAACCTGGAAGCGCTGGACGTAAACTATGAATGAGAATGACACAGAAGAGAAGATATTGTTGAATAAAGTGGTTATTTTTGTTTTGTTTTTGCGCACAAAAAGTATTCTCGTCTCTTCATAACAATAAGGTTGATCCACTGCAGTCACATGACTGTTTTAACGATGTCTTTAGTTCCTTTCTGGACCTAGAAAGTGTTGATTAGTATATGGAGGAGTCATAAACCTCTCGGATTTCATCAAAAATATCTTAATTTGTGTTCTGAAGATGAACGAAGGTCTTACGGGTGTGGAACAGCATGAACTGCTCTTGTGTTTACAATGAAAGTCAATGGAGTCCATAATTTTAAAGGGTTAGTGAATAAGAACTCCGTTCATAAAGCCTCGTGTGGCTTTGTTAGACTAGGATAGAGTTCACGACTGTGGGATTTGGTCCCAATCCACTCGTTCTCAGGAAAAGCCTGAACCCCTCAGAGCTTCTGGGATCCACTGAAGGAAGTCAAGCAGGTTTGAAATGACGACAATGATGGGAAAAATGAACTGCTCTTCTATAGAAAATGCTGCATTTTCAGTATTTACTCTAAAATAAATTGAATTTGCTGTTTAAATACATAAAAAAGGTAAACGTGTGTGCGATTGGTTTAGTAGTCACATCAGGATAAAAAAAATACCCTTTTTATTTTTATGTCATTGAGGAAATATTTAACTTATGATGACATGTGGAATAAATAGTTTAATTTTTCCTTGTAAATGTAATTGAGCAAAAGTACAAGTATTCAGTTTTAAATGGACTAAAAAATAATATTTAACCCGTCAATTTGACCCAAATTTAGTTTTTTCCAGAAAATTCTAGTTAATGTTCTCACATTGGACTAAAATGTGCAGACTTTCACACACAGTGTAACAACTTCCCAAAATAATTCTGGGTCAAAAATGACCCGCCTACAAAAAAATAGCTTATAAATCTCTTGTTATGCTGTCAAATATTGGATTCAATCTTTTTATCAACTTGTTTTCTTTCAAGCAGCACAGATTTTAGGTTTGTCTTTGGATCTGATTGATCTGAGCTCACGCTCCTCAGTTTAGGGTAAATGTTTTTCCTTCAAAATCTGAGGAATAAACAATAAAGTGTGACTGAGACGCATTACTGAAGCATGAGGATCTGCTGATGGACACGTGTGTGTGTGTGATGTGTGTGTGTGTGTGTGTGTGTGTGTGTGATGCTGCAGATGTCTCTGGTGGATTTGGGAAAGAAGCTCCTGGAAGCTGCTCGTGCCGGTCAAGATGACGAGGTCCGGATACTGATGGCGAATGGAGCTCCGTTCACCACGGACTGGGTGAGTGTGTGTGTCTGAAGCCTCTCTGGTGTTCCTGTGGGTCAGTGTGTTCAAGCGTGTGTGTGTCAGTAGCTGGGCACGTCTCCGCTGCACCTGTCGGCTCAGTTCGGACATTACTCCACCACCGAGGTCCTGCTGCGCGCCGGAGTGAGCCGTGACGCCCGCACCAAAGTGGACCGGACGCCGCTGCACATGGCCGCGTCAGAGGGTCACGCGCGCATCGTGGAGCTGCTGCTGAAGGTGAGCTCCGTCTTTGATGTTGGTCTCGGTGCGTTTGCCTGTAATTTGCCGCTTTAAGTGTGGCCTTTCATCATCCGCTGGAGCAACAATGACTTCATTCATGTGCGTTTGCTGCAGCACGGCGCCGACGTGAACGCCAAGGACATGCTGAAGATGAGCGCGCTGCACTGGGCCGTGGAGCACAGCCACCGAGACGTGGTGGAGCTGCTGCTGCGCTTCGGCGCCGACGTTCACGCGCAGAGCAAATTCTGCAAAAACGCGCTGGACATCGCGCTGGACAACGGCAGCCACGAGCTGGCCGAAATCCTGCAGGTACAAGAACATTCATTCCAGTCGCTCACAAGCACTCTTCCTCTGATTCCTGATCGACTGTCCGACTCTGAGATACATGTTCACTGCCGTCAAGAGTTGGGAATAATTCAGATTTTTATATGATTTTGAAAGAGTTTCTTCTGCTCTCCAAAGCTGCGTTTATTTGATCAAAAATACAATAAAAACAGTGAAATATTATTCCAGTGTAAATCTGAATATATAGTAAAGTGTAATTTATTCCTGTGATCAAAGCTGAATTTTCAGCATCATTACTCCAGTCTTCAGTGTCACATGATCCTTCAGAAATCATTCTAATGTGATGATTTGATGCTCAAAAAACATTTATGATTATTATCAATGTTGAAAACAGTTAATATTTTTCATAAATTTGATTTTTCAGGATTCTTTGATGAACAGAAAGTTCAAAAGAACAGCATTTATTTGAAATAGAATCTTTTGTAACATTATAAATGTCTTTAAATGTCACTTTTGATCAATTTAATGTCCTCGATGAATAAAAGTATTAATTTATTTTTTATTTTTTAGAAAGAAATCTTACCGACCCCAAATTTTTGAACAGTAATTTCCACAAAAATCGAAATCAAATCATCATATCAGAATGATTTGTGAAGGATCATGTGACACTGAAGACTGGAGTAATGATGCTGAAAATTCAGCTTTGATCACAGGAATAAATTACACTTTACTATATATTCACATAGAAAACAGCTGATTTACACTGGAATAATATTTCACTGTTTTACTGTATTTTTGATCAAATAAACGCAGCTTTGGAGAGCAGAAGAAACTCTTTTAAAAACGGATTAAAACAGATATGATAATAATTTTAATAAATAAACTACTGTAGTAACTATGGATCAACTCTGAATATCTGACACAGCTTTGTCCATATTTCCACAACACACTGACACATAAAGTTTGTAACAGCGCCACTTACAGGTCAAAGGTTATGAGTGTGTCAGTAATGATCATTGACTCTAAAGTAACAGAAGTAGCAGGATGTGGGAAGGTAGGAGATCACACACATGTATTCTGGGATTGTCCAAAACTGTTTACACTAGGGAAAGAGGATTCCATCCAAAACCAGAGATTTGTTCCACATGTTCTCCAAAAACCACCACTATTAACTGGATGAAACCACAGTGGAGAGAAAAACTCCTATTAAATGGAGCACATGACTGTCCAACTCCTATTGAAACTGGATTCATTTTTAAGAGAATCTGTCGTGATGTGTTGTTGTGTGTCAGGTGGCGATGCAGAACCAGATCAACACAAACCCCGAGAGTCCCGACACGCTGACCATCCACACGGCCGCGCCGCAGTTCATCATCGGGCCGGGAGGAGTGGTGAACCTCGCCGGACTCGTCTCGCCGGGAAACGGCAGCAAATCCGCAGGTGACCGACCGGATCTCTAATGAAAGAGGCCTTTGTGCAGACGCACACTTGACGTGATGCATGACATGCCCTCCGCAGGAGGAAATTGCGGTTATTTGCACAAACAGAGCATCATCAAAGCACCCGTGATTAGACGTGAAATGGGCCTGATGCTCGTTCCTCAGATGTTGAGTTTGATCAGATCTCTCTCTCTCTCAGACGAGCTCATCACTGCAGACACGGTGGACGGGGCCATCCAGCAGGTTGTGAGCTCTGGAGGTCAACAGGTCATCACCATAGTAACAGACGGCATTCAGCTGGGCAACCTGCAGACGGGCACAGGCATCAGCCAGCCCATAATAGTCACCATGCCTGACGGGCAGCAGGGTGAGTGACCGCAGCAGGTCCGGTTCACACTAGAGCCGGGGTGACGAGAGTGATGTCATGAGTGTGTGTGTGTGTGTGTGTGTGCAGTGCTGACGGTGTCGGACACAGAGGTCGCAGAGGAAACGGTGATCAGCGACGAGCCGTCCGTCAAACGGCAGCGCGTGAAGGAAGAAGACGACGATCAGATGATAGAAACACAAGACATACAGATCCAGCAAACACTCTCGCTGGACGACTTTCAGGTACAATCCCACAATCCCTCTCACGCCAGCATGTGACACACAACATGCTGAAATCAAATGTGTAAAACGACACGTGTGTCGCAGGAGAAAGTGGCTCTTCTGAAGCAGCTGGAGGAGGCCAATCGTGAGGCGCAGAAGTACAGACAGCAGTTCCTGAAGAAGGAGCAGGAGGCCGAAGCGTACCGACAGAAGCTGGAGGCCATCACACGGCAGAGCGCCAAGAAAGCCGCGTGAAACTCGCACTGGACACACTGTCATGTGCTTCTGTGACTGGATCATGTCGTTCATTAGGGGTCGAGGCTGAAGCTGCTGAATCCATTAGTGTTCTTCTTCTTCCTCCTCTCTTGAGTCTGTGGCAGCTCATAGAACCTCTTTGGGAAAATTATGAAATTTGGCACACGGATAGAGGACAGTCTCATCATTAATCACAGCAATTTTGGAGTCTCCAGCTCGATCCCTCTAGCGCCACCAACTGTCCCAAGTTACACTCATGTTTATGTTATTAACTCTTAAACTGTAAGGAGTAGAAACAAAATTCGTGGCTCAAGATGATTCTTTCACGTCATTTTCGTCACGAAAATTTAGAAAGTTTATACTTTTTTCGAACTCGTCCTAGACGGTTCGTCCGATTTTCACCAAAATTGGCTCATCTTCAGTCCATGCTGGCAAAAAGCGATTAAAAATAGATGCAGTGCCGAGACGTGGTCGTCATCACAAGCATAAACTGAGGGAACTTGCAGTGTTTTGCTCAGCGCCACCTACTGGTCAGGAGAAATTAAAAATGGCTGTTTTTGGTTATAACTTCAGAACGGTTTGCCCAACAATCATAAAGTCTCTTTTAATCCAGTGCAGCATATCGAGTCGAACGATACCCAGCTTTCGCATGACAACTAATTTGTTTTTGAATTTGGTCGTAAAATGATGTAATTTATGCATGCATTAGCATATCGTTACGAAACTCAGTGTGTCATCAGGACCATGCCCTGAAGATAGCGCCACCTAGTGTTCAAAAAATTATAATAGAATTTCAAAAAATGCTAATAGCTATTGATTAATTTTGCCTATTTTAATGAAACTGATATTTGAGTCATGCCGAGAACAATGAGACCAAATATGCCATATTCTGTCAAAACTGCTGTCCAACATTTTGAATTTCTTTGAAAACTCCTCCTAGAGCATTGGTCCGACTTTCATCAAAATTGGCTCAGATCATCTATAAATGATTCCAGCAAAAACATAATAAAAGCTTTATTATTGACTAAACCGTCGAATAACGCCTCGGTGAAACTGTTAGCGTGATGCCGAGCTGATGTAACTGCAACGCTTTGGCATATTGACATCAGACTTTATGTGTGTTATTGTGTCCTCACACTGACCACACCACATCAGTGTGCTCACAGCGCCACCTATTGGTCAAAAGTGATAAGCATTTTGAAAGTTATCGTATTTGTGATTTTTCAGTCCCTCATTGTCGCAGTTGGTCTGATGTTCCCAGCCATGCTTGCGTGACTCGTCGTTCCTTTTTGTGCTTGACCCCTTGATTCCCGCCCGCAGCTATATTTCACTTAGTTTCAGATCTCGTCAAAAGCTTAAAGTGTCTGTGGTGCTCCTGCGGCTGACGCGGGTTCGATTCTGACCCATATCCCTCCACTGGCCTTTGAATAAACAGGCAAAAGCCCCTCAAAACCGCGAACGAGGAACGTTTAATGCGTCATAATGTGAAGATGTTTCATCTGCAGGTGTCGTCTGATCCAGTGTTTCATCATCAGACTCCGTAAGAATCACCATCATGAATCAAACGCTCTTCTCTCCTGTTTATAGTTTCCTCCCGTCTGTAATTTGTGATGCATTTTTAAGTATTTGTCATAAAGATTCTTATTTTTAAAAGACAGAATGATGGTTTTGTTTCTTTGAGGAGGATCTGAGCGTCTCTCCAGCACAGTAGATTATAACACACCTAAAACTGACTTTTGTTATGTAAAAATGTTGAATAAATGCACAATAAAAGGTTTCACCGTTTGGACCAGCTGACCGACAGTATTCCAGCATCTGTGTGTCTGTGGGAGTCAGTAGATGGGATAATGCAGTGTTCAAACACTCACACTCCAGATGCGGATTGATGTTTCCTCAGTGCTCATGAAGTCAGATCCGTGTTCAGGGTCTCGCTCTCGCTCACGTACAGCTGAATCAATCGTGTCTTTGTGGAGTAAATGTGCGGCGGTTTGCGTCAGCTGCTGAACGGCGGCTATAAAAGCGCCTGAGAGCTGAAGCGGCTCACACACGGCTGATCTTCTCTGATGGACGGGATGCAGGAGCAGGAGTACAGGCTGAGAGGTAATGAATTTACAAGAGTGGGTTTATATCAGTTTTGCAGGTTATTCCTTCACATTTATTTATTGAATGCAGGACATTCAGGACTGTTTTTATTGTTTTATCTTCTGAAGTCATTTTCTTGCATTAGATTGATTTTATATTCATGTTCTGCTGTAATCTGTGTGAGTCTGAGCTCTTCATCTGATGTTTGTGACTGTACTCTAATGCTGTTCAATCTTCTTTCATTGGCAGTGGTTCATCATGAACATCTCAGTGTGTTTGTTTTAATGTGTTGATGTTCCTCTGTGTGTGTGTGTGTGTGTGTAGGGAAGGAGATGGTGGATTTCATACAGCAGTATCTCACACGGATCCGTGAGCGGCGGGTTGTTCCGGACGTTCAGCCGGGTTACATGCGTCCTCTTCTGCCCAGCAGCGCCCCGAATGAGCCGGAGGACTGGAGCAGCATCATGAGGGACGTGGAGAACATCATCATGCCCGGGGTCTGTCTGTCCATCCGTCTGTCTGTCTCCCGTGTGTCCATCCATTTTTCCATCCGTCTGTCTTTCGTTAGTCTATCCGTCCATCTGTTATTGAATGCGTGTCTGGTGTGATGCTCCGGTGTGTCCTGTAGGTGGTGCACTGGCAGAGTCCTCACATGCACGCGTATTTCCCTGCGCTGACCTCATGGCCGTCTCTGCTGGGCGACATGCTGGCAGACGCCATTAACTGCCTTGGCTTCACCTGGGTAATACAAAACACACACACACACACACACTCTGTGTCAGCCTTATGCATTATGTTGAATAGTGTGTGTGTGTGTGTGTGTGTGTGTGTGTGTGTTCTGCAGGCCTCGAGTCCGGCATGTACGGAGCTGGAGATGTGTGTGTTGGACTGGTTGTGTAAAGCGCTCGGGTTGCCAGATCACTATTTACACCATCATCCACAGAGCAATGGAGGAGGAATACTGCAGGTACACAAACACACACAACTCGTGTTATCAACCATCCCATGTTAAAGGGTTAGTTCACCCAAAAATGAAAATAATGTCATTTATTCCTCACCCTCATGCCGTTCCACACCCGTAAGACCTTCATTCATCTTCAGAACACAAATTAAGATATTTTTGATGAAATCCGATGGCTCCGTGAGGCCTGCATAGCCAGCAATGACATTTCCTCTCTCAAGATCCATTAATGTACTAAAAACATATTTAAATCAGTTCATGTGAGTACAGTGGTTCAATATTAATATTATAAAGCCACCAGAATATTTTTGGTGCGGCAAAAAAACAAAATAATGACTTATTTAGTGATGGCTGATTTCAAAACACTGCTTCAGGAAGCTTCGGAGCGTTATGAATCAGCGTATCGAATCAGCGGTTCTGAGCGCCAAAGTCACATGATTTCAGCAGTTTGGCGGTTTGACACGTGATCCGAATCATGATTCGACACAAAAGATTCATAACGCTCCGAAGCTTCCTGAAGCAGTGTTTTCTACAAAAATATCTTAATTTGTGTTCTGAAGATGAACGAAGGTCTTACAGGTGTGGAATAAATGACATTATCTTCATTTTTGGGTGAACTAACCCTTTAAAGAGTCCAGATTCTGAAATGGAATCATTTACTAGTTCAGTGGTCAAAATATCATCGAAATCTCACTTTATTATCTATGAATCACAAACAGGACATTATACAGTATAATTGTATGTTTTCGTTCTTTAATTATCGTGGTTTCCATATACGGTTATTATTCGTGGTGTGTGTGTGTGTTTAGAGTACGGTCAGTGAGTGTACGCTGGTCGCTCTGCTCGTCGCCAGGAAGGACCGAATCCTGCAGATGAAGACTGAATTCACACACGCCGACACGGACGAATCTGTGCTGAACTCCAGACTCATCGCATACGCCTCCGATCAGGTACAGCAGTCTGACCGGCCGTCCTGTCACATGATCAACGCTGGTGTGACGATGATTGATCATCATGAGTGTGTGTGTTCAGGCTCACTCGTCAGTGGAGAAGGCCGGTCTGATCTCTCTGGTGAAGATCAGGTTTCTAGAGACGGACGAGGCGTTTTCTCTGCGTGGAGAAACTCTTCAGCGCGCGATCGACGAGGACCGGAGGAGAGGCTTCATTCCCGTGATGGTGACGCACCTGAAACCAACCAGCTGTTTGATGCTTCGCTGTGCTGAAGTGACTGAGTGTGTGTTTGATGTGTCCTGCAGTTGTGTGCGACGCTCGGATCCACCGGCGTGTGTTCCTTCGACCGTCTGGATGAACTCGGGCCCGTGTGTGAGTGACCCGTGAATATACATGAACACCTTGAAAAGCTTCTGAATGTTCTGGAGCACGTGTGTGTGTGTGTGTGTGTGTGTGTGTCGATCGCAGGTGCGCGCGAGGGTCTCTGGCTGCACGTGGACGCGGCGTACGCTGGATCTGCTCTGCTCTGTCCTGAACTGCGCTATTTTCTCAGCGGAATCGAGTTTGCCGATTCATTCGTCTTCAACCCGTCGAAGTGGATGATGGTCCATTTTGACTGTACAGCATTTTGGTGAGAGACACGTTTGTCCTGTTGTTTCCTTTTTTGGAAATTATAAACTGCTTGGAGGAATTTAAACTTAATTTACACATGAAAGAGTCTCTTCTGCTCACCAAAGCTGCGTTTATTTGATCAAAAATACAGTAAAACAGTGAAATATTATTACAGTGTAAATCATCTGTTTTCTATGTGAATATATAGTAAAGTGTAATTTATTCCTGTGATCAAAGCTGAATTTTCAGCATCATTACTCCAGTCTTCAGTGTCACATGATCCTTCAGAAATCATTCTAATATGATGATTTGCTGCTCAAGAAACATTTATGATTATTATCAATGTTGAAAACAGTTCAGATTTCAGTGGAAACATTTTATTTTTCACGAATATT
The DNA here is from genome assembly GCF_018812025.1 of Megalobrama amblycephala. Classification (NCBI taxonomy): domain Eukaryota; kingdom Metazoa; phylum Chordata; class Actinopteri; order Cypriniformes; family Xenocyprididae; genus Megalobrama; species Megalobrama amblycephala. The sequence continues at coordinate 386,208 of NC_063062.1, forward strand.
TTATTTTTCATTATAAACAGCATTTATTTGAAATATAATCTTTTGTAACATTATAAATGTCACTTTTGATCAGTTTAATGTATTCTTCTTTCGCTCTTTAACGAGTGTCATGCGGTGTGTTAGTAAAGACTGTTTGAACTGCAGGGTGAAGAACAAGATGAAGCTTCAGCAGACGTTCACCGTCGACCCGCTGTACCTGAGACACGATAACTGCGACGCCACCGACTTCATGGTGCGCTCACATCACGCTCGTTACGCGGTGTCAATCTGTGCGATGTTAATTAACGCTCATCTGTCGTTTCAGCACTGGCAGATCTCTCTGAGCCGCCGCTTCCGCTCTCTGAAGCTGTGGTTTGTGATGCGCTCCTTCGGTCTGAAGAACCTGCAGGCTCATATCCGACACGTGAGACGCGTCATTACGATAGCTGCACGAGTTCAACACTTCAGATTTTATCAACGGTTTACAATGAGGCCGAACGGTCAAAGCTCTAGCTCACATTTCCTGTCTGTGATGATGTGTTTCCTGTGATGTCAGAGCGTGGAGATGGCGAAGCTGTTCGAGTCTCTGGTCAGAAACGACACAAACTTCCAGATCCCGGCGCAGCGGCACCTCGGCCTGGTCGTCTTCTGCCTACGAGTGAGAGAAAGACGCTTCGCCACGTCTGTGTGAAACAATCATGAGAATAACACGATAATCATAGTGCTTATTGATTATAGATCAGGTGTCTCATGGAAACTACTGTGGTGTTTGAGACGGGGATGATGTTTGCCATAGTATTTAAAATCATTGTGTTCGTCCTTCTGTCTTGTTTTCCAGCACAAACATCTAAACATTCTTACATCAAGAAACATTTACTGGAGAAGAGAAATAATCTTGTTTTCTGAGAAATGCATCAAAATGAACTGAAATTAAGTGACTTACTGAGTGAAATATTTTTATTTATTTTTAAATATAAATTTATATTTATATCCCCTAAGTGAAATATTTATTTTCCCCAATGCAGATATATTTTTATCACTTTATTTTGATGCATTTCTCAGACTTTTTATCATGTGTCATTGTGCTTCTCCTGTAAATGAGTCCCGATTTAGGAATGTTTAGATATTTGTGCTGGAAGAGTGAGAACATGACTTATTTAATAGAACATCATCTGTTATCCTGTGGTCACATGAGCACGTTTCTTCTGTTCGCAGGCTGGAAACGGAGCGACGCAGGAGTTACTGAGGAAACTGACCAAGTCCGGCCACATGTTTCTGATTCCAGCCGCCATCGGGAACAAACTCATCATCCGCTTCGCCGTGACGTCGCAGTTCACCAGCGCGCAGGACATCGAGAGGGACTGGAGCCTCATCCAGCAGGCGTCCCGCGAGGTTCTGCAGGCCTGCGCTCTCTCCCGCCAGCCCAGCCTGATCTCTGACCCCGACAGCTGCGAGGAGGACCAGGAGGAGGCGCCGCTGACCATCCACTCGGAGCTGAGCCGGATGCGTCTGGAGCCCATGATAGACGGGCGTCTGGTGCGTCAGGGCCAGAGACGGGCCATCCGCTCCATGAGCTGCAGCGCCGAGCTGCCGCCCGCCAGACCCGAGCGCTCGCACCCGCTGGAGCAGATCCCGGAGCAGCCGGCGCAGCCGCAGCCGAGAGCGCAGAAGCGTCTGATGAAGTTCCACAGCGTGCCGAGCCTGTCGCAGGTCTGGGCTCAGTGCGGCATGCAGCAGCTCTACCACCCCTTCAAGAGAGGGCTGGTCACCAGCCGCGCCAGCTGCTTAAACTGCCTCCCGCTCGCAGAGACCAGCCCACTGCACTCCAAATAACACACACACACACACACACACACACACACACCTCACAGGAGCGTCAGGGATGTTTTCACACAGGCAGGTCAGTGAACATCACAACACATTCCTTCTGTTCCTTTATTATTACAGAAAGCATCATATGATCAATGTCTCTCAGTATTGATTAATAAAAACACATTTACTTGAACACACATATTTACTGCTAAAAGTTCGGACACACTGACTGAATTTCTGTTTGTCATCGTCCTAAAAACTATGGACAAAAAAGGATTCGTTTTCAGTGTTTCTCTAACTGGAGTTCATGAGATTTCTTTACATGCGTGTCATCTGTGGAAGCCCGTTTCTGCCATGGAATAGAAGATAAAAAAGGGAATTGCGACATTTAAACTCACAATTCAGACTTTTTTGTTGCAATTGTGAGCTAAAAGTCGCAATTCCCTTTTTTATTTTATATTCCGTGGCAGAAACAGACTATAGTCATGTGACCAACATCATGTGCATGTGATTATTAAAATATTAAATCTCAGATGGACAAAAATGTTTGGGAATCTTATGCTTATTTATAATACATTAATTTACAATTATGCTAAATTATTATTGTCTAAAGATCATTACTATTAATGTACCATTTATTTATTTTTGCAATATATTTTCGACCTCGTATTATGTTTCAGTATATTCCTTTGAGTCACAGATGTGTTCAGACTCCAGATGATGGATTGAAATCATCAGATCATGGTGTGATTCTGAATAAATCGAGTGTTTGTCACAGTCTCAAGCGTCCTTCACTGATGGAGCTGAACATCTCCTCCGTCATGGGCACGAGCGTTTGCTCGGAGTCGTCCAGGAAGAAGAGCTTATCACGGATGACGTTTGGGTCGAATCCGTCCTGCACCAGCTGACCTTTGACCTGTTTGAAGGTTCCTGTCATGTCCAGCTGGTTCTGAGGAGGAAACGACCGTCAGACGCGTTGAGAACGGAAGCTCGTTTCCACATCAGAATCAATCATGAGCTGCGACTTTCATCTCAGAAATGAGAGTTATAAAGTCCAAATTCTAAGAAATAAACTTGCAATTACAAGAAAAAAGCTGCAGTTATGTTGTTATTTTCTATTCTGTGGCAGAAACAAGCTTCCATAGAAATTTTATTATTTACAGCCAAAAAAAATTAAAAAATACTGAAACCGAATGATTTTCAAGATCTGTTTAATACTAAATTTGTTTAGTAGGGGTGTAACAATACATCGATCTAATGTCTAACGATCCGACGCATCGATGCAATGCGTAAAAAAATCGATACCTGTGGGCTAATTATAGAGGCACCTTTGTTTTAACACTCTCCACATTTTCACACAATATGCATTATCGCCAACGCGTGCATTCTCATTTAAACTACCTTTCAGAACTTGTGAAAGACACTCGGGACAGTTGATGAAACTGTCACTGAAAGAATACGGTCAATAAACTGCCGCACAGGAGCGCCGCGCGCTGTGACTCTGTGTTGCTTCAAGCGCATCATTCTGCACACGGGATGCTTTGTGCCGCTCTGTATTAGAGCCTTTATAATACATTTGCACAATGAAAGAATATTAATAGCCTGTCTTGTTTTGTCCCACCTATAATATGTTGTTGCTTCATTAAAAACCTGCGCTATACATTTAAAAGAAATGTCTTTTAATTATGTGTGTGTGTGTGTGTGTGTGTGTGTGTGTATTCCTCGTTTATCAGTTTTTTGACATCACACATTTTAGCACAGAACTAAAATACTTTCTTGACTGTTGTCATGTCATAAGCTGTCATTAGATTACTGTGTGAATTTTTTATTTGTGGATGACCCAATCAGGGTTCAGGATGTGAAATTTTGAAATCAATGTTTGTTATATATTTTGGTTGCAGTTGTGAGTTAATAAAAATGTAGCTGGTTGTGTAAAATAGGCTCAAAATATCAAAATATTGATTGAATCAAATCGTATCATAATCGTATCACAGAACTTTTTGAGGTATCAGAAAATATCGAATCGCTGGCTATGAGAATCGATATTGTATTGAATTGTGATGAACTGTCCGATTTACACCCCTATTTAGTATAGAAAATCACCGGCTGCAACAATTAAATTCCTCATCACGGCTGAACTGAGTCCTGAAGAATTTGTTAAAACTGACGCTTCAAAACATTCATAAAGAGATCAAATAAATCCATAAGAGTGGAGCGGTTTAATCTAAGGGTGCGTTCACACTTGTAGTTCAGTTCTTTTGGTTAATTTGGTCCGGACCAAAGAAGAAAAAAAAATTTAGTCCTGGTCCGGTTAGCGTTCAGATTGGCAATTTTCTCACCAAACCTAAAGATACCGAACCTTAAGGCATAAGGATACATTCACAACGTGATTGGTCGGATGTTATGACGTATTGCCAATTTTGAGATGGAACTTAACGAACATCAAAACAATGCTGTGTGCTGAGGTAAATGCGCTCGTTGTGTGTGCGTAGCCTACATGTGATGGTATTTTGGCCAGCTGGGAACTCGTGAAGAACTTTTAAAATGTGTCAAAACACCGGCGGGAATCCATCCGTCACACACACTAACGATCTGCTGCGTGGAGACGCGCATCTGATGCCTGTCATGGGCAAACTCGCGACTATGACAAGAAAAACCGACATGCGTGAGGATTCTGTCCTTTTTAGGGTCTCGTCTTCCTGTTTTTGCTTCGTTTACATGTCTTTGGTCCGTGTTGCGTTCATATTATCATTCGAACCGCACCAGAGTTCGTTTGGAAGCGGGCCGAGACCCATCTTTTCAGAGGTCTCGGTCCGCTTGTTTGGTGCGCACCAGGGTTCGGATGGCAGCGTTCACACGTTCGAATGAACCGCACTAACCGACCAATCGCACCAGGGTTCGTTTTAATCGAACCAAACATGACAAGTGTGAACACACCCTAAATCTCCGCAAGAGACTCGATCACTTCATATGACCAACAGATTTAATGTGTGCTTTTACTGACATAAACATTGATCAGCGAACATATATAGTGCACTCAAATACGGTGGAAGCTCCAGCATGAGAACCAATGAGGTTCATTCTCACGCGTCACATGGCATATTTGAGCTTCCGCAACAACCAATGAGGTTCATTCTCGTGTGTACGGTTGAGCTTCTGTTCATGTTCGCTGATCAATGTTTCTAAAAGATGGAGGTAAAAACAAGGCATTACCTGTATTCTGATGAAGCGCGGTCTGGCGTACGCCGGCAGGAAGTTCTTCATGTGGTCGTATGTGGCAGAAGCATCAAACTCCATCCCGTCTGTGAGCTTGAGAGCCGCCATTCCAACACGCCCCTCGTGACCTGAGATAAAAACACCTGAGACGGGCCTGACGCTGACCTCTGACCCAACCATAGACTGTAAAAAAATATGGACGTAGTGTCTGTGACGTCACCCATAGAGTTCTGAACAGCGGTTTTGACGCAAAAATGAGGCCGTGGCTGCATGTGACCGCACGTCACTCACGGATAACTGAAAATGGGCAAAGAGGCGGAACGTAGTTGGAGCCCATGCGACTTGTTGCTGAAACCACGCCCGCTACTGTCAATCTACAGTGATTTTTAAGGTAACGTTATAGATGCTCTAACAGGCTAATTCATTTGTGTGGGTTGTGCAAATAACACAAAAAAATCAACTGGGACTTCATACCTTTAATGAAATAGAGATCGCGAGATGAATCCAATCCGTTGCACTTGAGTGGCTAACATGTCCATTTCAAAACATAAAAAAACTACTTTTTTTTCATGAAAGCGTTAAATCCATGAAATCTTTATATAATATCCATCGTTTGCATTACATATTTTCGGAATTCCCACATTCTCCATCATCGTTCTTCAAGAAAGGATGCAATCTGAGCATCGTTTATAATGTAAAACTCTATACATATATATACAGGTGCTGGTCATATAATTAGAAAATCATAAAAAAGTTGATTTATTTCACTAATTCCATTCAAAAAGTGAAACTTGTATATTATATTCATTCATTACACACAGACTGATATATTTCAAATGTTTATTTCTTTTAATTTTGATGATTATAACTGACAACTAAGGAAAATCCCAAATTCAGTCTCTCAGAAAATTAGAATATTACTGAAGACCAATACAAAGAAAGGATTTTTAGAAATCTTGGCCAACTGAAAAGTATGAACATGAAAAGTATAAGCATGTACAGCACTCAATGCTTAGTTATGGCTCCTTTTGCCTGAATTACTGCAGCAATGCGGCGTGGCATGGAGTCGATCAGTCTGTGGCACTGCTCAGGTGTTATGAGAGCCCAGGTTGCTCTGATAGTGGCCTTCAGCTCTTCTGCATTGTTGGGTCTGGCATATCGCATCTTCCTCTTCACAATACCCCATAGATTTTCTATGGGGTTAAGGTCAGGTGAGTTTGCTGGCCAATTAAGAACAGGGATACCATGGTCCTTAAACCAGGTACTGGTAGCTTTGGCACTGTGTGCAGGTGCCAAGTCCTGTTGGAAAATGAAATCTGCATCTCCATAAAGTTGGTCAGCAGCAGGAAGCATGAAGTGCTCTAAAACTTCCTGGTATACGGCTGCGTTGACCTTGGACCTCAGAAAACACAGTGGACCACCACCAGCAGATGACATGGCACCCCAAACCATCACTGACTGTGGAAACTTCACACTGGACCTCAAGCAACGTGGATTGTGTGCCTCTCCTCTCTTACTCCAGACTCTGGGACCCTGATTTCCAAAGGAAATGCAAAATTTACTTTCATCAGAGAACATAACTTTGGACCACTCAGCAGCAGTCCAGTCCTTTTTGTCTTTAGCCCAGGTGAGACGCTTCTGACGCTGTCTGTTGTTCAAGAGTGGCTTGACACGAGGAATGCGACAGCTGAAACCCATGTCTTGCATACGTCTGTGCGTAGTGGTTCTTGAAGCACTGACTCCAGCTGCAGTCCACTCTTTGTGAATCTCCCCCACATTTTTGAATGGGTTTTGTTTCACAATCCTCTCCAGGGTGAGGTTATCACTATTGCTTGTACACTTTTTTCTACCACATCTTTTCCTTCCCTTCGCCTCTCTATTAATGTGCTTGGACACAGAGCTCTGTGAACAGCCGGCCTCTTTTGCAGTGACCTTTTGTGTCTTGCCCTCCTTGTGCAAGGTGTCAATGGTCGTCTTTTGGACAACTGTCAAGTCAGCAGTCCTCCCCATGATTGTATAGCCTACAGAACTAGACTGAGAGACCATTTAAAGGCCTTTGCAGGTGTTTTGAGTTAATTAGCTGATTAGAGTGTGGCACCAGGTGTCTTCAATATTGAACCTTTTCAAAATATTCTAATTTTCTGAGATACTGAATTTGGGATTTTCCTTAGTTGTGAGTTATAATCATCAAAATTAAAAGAAATAAACATTTGAAATATATCAGTCTGTGTGTAATGAATGAATATAATATACAAGTTTCACTTTTTGAATGGAATTAGTGAAATAAATCAACTTTTTGATGATATTCTAATTATATGACCAGCACCTGTATGTACCAGATGTATATCTCTCAAATGTTCTCTCAAACTAATGAGCACGTGTCCAAAGTATAATTTTTCAAAATAGTGCAGCAGTTTTAGTTATATCCAAGCAGTGCTGTCGGAGTTGTATATCCTCCTGGTATTGTCATTGTAGTAAATCTCAGGAACAAAACTTTTAGCCAATGCCACGACGATCCAACAACGTTTATCTTCCGCATGCGAGCACATGTACACAGACTGACATCTGTCTCGAGTATGCAGCAAGCCATATATTGTATAAAATAATCCAGAAAAAAGGCACAAATACGGCTGAGATGCCAAATTCAGCGGCTGAAGGTAACATGACGGCTCACAGACAGCAGCGCCAATCCACCTGTCACTCAAGTGACCACGCCCTTAATTATGCAGAACTTTAAGGCTTAATATAATTTAAACGGATGAGTTATAAAAAAATTCACCCTGCTCAGAGTTGTCATGAAGGGCAAAAATAGCAGTATAGACCAAAACACAATGTGAACCAGAGTGTAAACATGTTTTTTCTGCTGTAAACTTGGCTGTTTAAACATGATGGTCAATGAGATTCTGCTCTCTTTTGCAGCCTGTCCCTAGCGGCCAGTCGATGAATCGCAGTTTAAGTTACTTCCGTATTGGCTTCACGAGAAACTGGGGGAGGTTGCCGCTTGGACCCAACACAAGCTGCTCGTTTCACTCCTCACCTGGAACTCTAACACCGTAGACGTTTGCGGCTTCAATGAAATCCAGCATGACCAGAATTTCAGACACCTCAGTCGTTGCCACATTTTCTCCTTTCCACCTAAATCAGCAGAAGCACATGAATTACTAGCGTTCACGCGCGTCCTTCAGTCACGAATCCGCTGCGCCAGACGCGTCTCACCGGAACGTGTCTCCAATCCGATCCTGGAAGTACAAGAAGCCGTCGTGGTCGGCGAGGATGAGATCTCCAGTGTTGAAGTACAGATCTCCCTTCTTAAAGACGTCCCTCAGCTTCTTCTTCTCTGTTTGCGCAGGGTTTTTAGCATAGCCATTAAACGGAGTGATTTTACTGATCTTTCCCACCAGCAGCCCAGTTTCACCTGTACAGTAAACACACACACACACACACACAATTTATTTCAATACAGCTAATTATCAGAGAGGGTCACTGCAGAGCCAGTGGGTGGAGCTTGACATCCAGATCCACCTCTCTGGACATAATGGTTGGAGCTTGAAGGTTTAGCCACACCCTATCTCTATACCTAATTAGGTTAAGCTCCACCCATTACGTCCAGAGAGGTGGAGCTGGTCGTCATTTAGCTACTTTAATTATGATGTGACTTCCTCCAGAACACCAGGAAGAAGCCGTATGAAATGATCCGTCCCAGCAGATCAAGCTCTATATTATCTAATTAAACCGTTTTACCTGGAGCAACTTCGACACATTGTCCGGCAGCGTCCCGCACCGGCTCCTCCGTCTCCGGATCAAACTTAATGAAGGCATAACGAATGAGCATCTGCACACAAACACACACACTCACGTGTTCATCATCACACACTCACACACACGCAGACTAACCTCAGATTTCACATCATGTTTAGTGTATTATGGGACCTTGTGGACCGCAGTCACTCTCCCGATGGAACCGATTTTCCCAGTATAATTGATGAATCCGATGTTTCCCTCAGTCGCTCCGTAGCCCTCGCAGATGCGCACGTTTCCGAAGCGCCGCAGGAATTCCTCCCAGGTGTCGGCTCTGATCCCGTTCCCCAGCGCCAGACGCACGCTGTGATCGCGCTCGCCGTCCCTCTACAGACACAGCAGACGCTCAAACACTCTTCTGCTCACATCTGAGTCACTCCATCAGGGATAGTTCAATCAAAAATAAAAATCATTTACTCTCCCTCATGTCCTTCCAAACCCATAAGACTTTCCTCTTCAGAATAGGCATGTGACGGAATCAAATTTTCATGTTGCGATAATTGCTGAAGCTTTTATCAAGGTTGTTTTCAAACAGATTAAAGTGCAAAAGAATTAGGCTATAAAGAACAACAGGAAACACTTTACTATAATATCTCATTATTTAATGCATTAACTAAGATTGAGCAACAGCTACATTTGTTACTGAAAGTGTTATTTTTTGTTAATGTGAGTTAAGAAACACAACTGATCATTGTTAGTTTGATCTCAGCTCCATTAAATAAGTTATTTTGATTTTAATAATGTTATTAAACAGTAACTAAGAAATTAACATGAACCAAGAATAATTAATGCTTTATCCACAAGTTTCCTACGCCCCATGAGGCCTTGCGTAAAACGTGGGAGCGTCTTCCGGTTCGAAGTAAACAAGCTGGACTTGACACTCATTCATTCAACATTTGACAGTCATTCAAGATTTAACGATCCAAACTTGCGAACGTTTGTTTTTTACTTAAAGATTTAAGATTCCAGCATCAATATTTGAACAATGTTTTACAATAAAAAATGTTACATTAATAGTAATGTATTAATTTATGTCAGGAGTGCAGATCAATCATGCTAAATCTAACAGATTCAGTTGCGCCTGCTTCCATTTATTTACGAGAATGGAATATCACGAGAATGCACAAAACAACTCCACTAAGGCTTTTAAATCCAAAGGCTTGAACATTTAGAAATATATTGATAACATACCCTACAGTATGTTTACGTCACTTTTCTGAGCATTTCTATTTATTTTCCTCTAAATTATTTGATGATTGCAATCCGAGGATGTTTGCGCGATCTCGTCTGTCTATCCTGATCCTTTCAGCCAGAGCAACAGAGGGAGCTCATGAGAAGGCAACAGGAGTTATGAGTTATACGAGTTAACCGGAGTGTGTGAATCTGTGAAAGATATGCATTTGTCAGGAATCAACAGACACAGGGAAGAAACAGATAAAACATTAAACTAAATAAATACACGATTATAATCATATAAGAATTGTCTTCGTCCCTCAAGCAGTCTCTGATATTTTCCATAAACGTGTGTATTTATCGCAATGGTTAACATCAGTAGCCTTTAGCATCGCATACAGTGGAAACGCGACTGGCTCTGGCACGCACGATACGTTAGGAGTAAAATCACATCATAAGGCTTTGGTGCATCAGTGACGGGTGAAGTACAGACAGCGGGTTGTTCATGTATTGCAGGGTCAGGATGCTCTAGTCATGCAGCAGCACTTTTGTGTAAGGTCAGTAAAGTAAAGGGCAATTAAGGGCACGAAAACTGTTTATTGTATTGTGATATTATTAACTAATAAATGTACTAAACTGAAATGTTGTCCCTGAGCGCCGTAACAACATCTCTCATAAAGATTTGCAACTTTGCAAAGTAAACAATGATCCAAAAAACACTTAGCCTCTTCGCTAATTAGCACACTAAATACCATTGGTATGCTACTTCCGCCGCCTCATCGGAAGTTGTACCCACGTTCTCTTTTACAGTAGCGGCCCGCGGAAACAGGTGGATAAGTATTTTTCATGGTCAGTTTGGTAATAATGAATTAACATGTTAACTAATGAAGCCGTACGTCTCAAAGATTTACTGAACAATAACAAATAATCCAATCATGTTGTAGTCCAGATTAAAATATAAAAATGTTTAAGTTTGAAGATAAATAACCTATTAAGTCTTTAAGTATTTGGTGCTGTGATGAACAACAGAGATTACAAAAAAATGAATGTCTGTTTGAAGCATTTTAAAAACTTCACTAGCGCAGCTGCTTTGTTTGCGGGGTTTCCGGGGTAACCGCTGCATTTCTGCTGTTCCATCAGCGCCCTCTGCTGTCAGAGAGTGAACGTGCACTTTCATTCAGCGCGTCTCCTTCACTTGTTCTGTCATGTGCTTCTCATGCATGTTGGGCTTGTTTACATCTGAGCGCGTGTCCCTTTGACGCAGAATACAGCGGTGTTGTGCACTTTATATGGTTGATGGGGAAAGTATTCTTAATGCATTATAAAAAATGTAATAATTTGTAATAAATTATAATTTATGGTATTTTTAAGTGCCTACGATAACAATATCGTGCATATTCATTATTGTGATATATCGCATTACCGAATATCGACACAAGTCTACTTCAGAACACAAACGTATCGAGGATGATTTAAGGGGCTCATGGGAACTTTACCTGGGGTGTGTTGCACAGGTACCGCATGACCTCTCCGATGTACTGGATGACCGTCACCTTGTGTTCCCGACAGTCATCCCAAAACCGGGAAGCTGAAAACTTCCTCCTCAGCACCACCGTGATCCCTGAAAACACAGACAGACGCATGAGAAGCTCCAACCCGTAGAACCCCTTCACTGGTTCACGCGTGACCTTTCCAACATGATTACGTCATGCGTGGAGCATCACAGAGCAGTGCAAGATGAAAATGGCCAATGGTTTCTCTAGATGAGACTCTTATTCCTCGTCTGGGATCATGTAGAGCTCTTTGAAGCTGCACTGAAACTGACATTTGGACCTTCAACCCGTTGAACCCCAGTGAAGTCCACTATATGGAGAGAAATCCTGGAATGTTTTCATCAAAAACCTTCATTTCCTTTTCACTGAAGAAAGAAAGACATGAACATCTTGGATGATATGGAGGTGAGTAAATTATCAGGAAATTTTAATTACAGATTGACTCTTCAGGAAGTCAGACTCAGAACATGAAACAGACACACCAGGAGCTCTGAACATCTGAACAGCAGATTCTGGTGACTTTACCGCGCTCTATGGCTCCTGTGAGGCCGACGAGGAAGCCGGCGCTGTGGTACAGAGGCAGGTAGACGTAGATGATGTCGCTGGAGGTCACGCCGGTCAGGTGCTGCATAAACGACATCATCCATACTCTCTCGTGGCTGATCACCGCAGCTTTAGGAAGACCTGCGACACACAGACGAATGTGAGCGAGCGCCGCAGACACTGACACGCGTCCGAGAGCGCGGGAGCTTCACCTGTGGTGCCGGAGGTGTAGATGTAGAGGGCGGGGCTCTTGATGCTGATGTCACGTCTCAGACTGAGGGGCGGAGACTCTTCAGACGCGCCGCTCACTTCTGCAGACAGATTCACGATGCCGTCCGTCTCACGGGCGTCTGACAGCACGAACACAGACACGTCCTGCTCACGGAGAGACGGCAGAACTTCAGCAACCGCCGCCGCCAAATCTGCAGAAAAACATCTTGATGTTTAATGCTTTTAGGATCAATGCACTGGCATTTCCATCCGACAGTACTTCAAAAACTCATAAATCATACTGGACTACATTAATTTACACTTGACAATATGAATGCAAAACAAAATTTATACAGAATTCAATCCTGAATGTTATTCATAAGATCCAGAACTAACTTCATTTTATCTATAGATATTCAATTCACATTTATTTGTATAGCGCTTTTCAGATACATATCATTTCAAAGCAGCTTTACAGAGAATGTGCATGTCAACAATTTAAAGAATGCAGTTAGCAAATAATGTAATAATTTAGGCAATTAATTTACAATCACTGTTAGCAGTTTAACTGAAGGTAGAAGCAATGAGCTCCTGGAAAAATGAATTACATATTAACAATAATTAGGATATAGAAATTGGGCAATGTGCATATTAGATAGACAGATAGATGAGGTCAGTTCTGGTCAGATTGGAGGGTTGCTCTTCATCACCGGCATCAGTGAGGAGGACCGTGGCGCAGCAGCAGGTCAGGCAGTGCAGCAGAGATCTGCTCCTGATGTTCGTGTTCAGGAGCGCGACCGTGCAGCCCAGTTTGGCGAGCGCGAGCCACGTCCACACGAACAGGGGCGCGTTCCCGTGAAAGAGCGCGACGATCTGACCTGGACGCACCTGTGCGCGCTCCCGAAGCGCGTTTGCCACTCGGTTACTGACCCTGTCCGCGTCCCGGTAAGAATAACTCTGTCCCTCAAACACGATGAAGCGCTTCTCCGGGTGTTTCCTCACGGAGTCCTCGAAGCGCTCCAGGATCGTGTAACACGGAGTTTTGCGGCCGAATTGCCTCACCAGCCTCCCGACGTTAACGAGTTTGAGTACGTAAATAAAATCCTGAATAAAATATGGGAAACGAAAGTACAGAAAAACTAATAAAGAAACAACCGAACCGACGAGAACCGAATAAAACATGTTGATGCGACCGGTGGAGTGATTTGAGCGGTTTATGGGTCTAAAGTTTAAATGTTCGATTGGCCAATCAGTGCGCAAGGCGGTAACTGACAGCCAATCCCTTCCCCACAATCATTAACTCCTTCGAACATGTAATGATTGTTTTGGAAACATGTCATATGATATTCATTGATCATAGAAACCGCGAACTATTATTATTATAGTCACCATGGCTGCGTTCCAGTTCGTTTTTAAATGCCCTTCCCTCGCTAACTTCCCTCAGTCTCGTTGACTCGGATGTACGTCATTGCTTAGGTTGCACGAGCGCCCACTACTGGCGGAACCTCAATATACCAAAAAGTTGTGGTGGGAAGTTTCTAAATGTATAAATAATAAATTGGAATGTAATTTTCTTTTGTTATACGAACATGTAATATTTGTTTTTTTACAATATGACAAGAGTATGGAAAGAGAAGCATATATTATTAATCTTTTGATTATTTTAGTGAAGTTTCATATTCATCGGTGTAAATTTACTAATCAGAAACCTTTTTTTTTTCTGTGGTATTGAAAGAATTTAAGGGCTTCCATTAAGGGCAGTACAAACAAAAAAGCTATTAAAACCATGTATTTGTTGAACACTTTTAAAATTTTGTGAAAAGTCAAAGCCTTTTATTGTTTGTTTGGTCTATCTAGTTTTATTTCAACTCAGTGTTTGTATTTTGCATTTGTGTATCTTTAACCCTGGCTTTTTTTTTTTTTCTTTCCTGTATTTTCTGTGTTCATGTTCTGTAATTGTTATTCATGCAATAAAAAAAAAAAAAAAAAAAAAAAACTACTGGCGGAACCTTTGCAATGGGCTGAACTGGAACGTCCTAAGCCGCAAATCCGCAATGGAGCCGATTTATTATTTATTTTTTCCCCTTACAAAATTGTTTAATACAGCATTCTATATATGTGTATGAATGTTTTATTTAGATAGGGACAGATACAAATAACATAGATAAACTTTGACAGTCATCCGATGCATCCGATGTGTGTTTTAAATGTTTAAAAAATAATTAATATATCATAGAGTTGTTTGTGGTGGGGTAAATTAAACGCGATATGCGGTGACGTCATAATCGTGTTGCATTGTGGGTTATGGAGCTGCCTGAAGTGTACATATGAAGTAGACTCGATTTTGACTGAGGGAGCGAGGGTCTGTCCATATAAACTTCCCTCGTCCACTTCACGAAGTGGAACGCACTTCAAAATGGCGGCAGAGTGCGGGAAGTTAGCGAGTGTGTGTCTAAAACTGGAGTGGAATGCAGGCGATCTAACCAATCAGAACGCCGAATCCGCCATTTTGTCAAAGCAGTCAGGAGTTAGAAGATTAACCTCGGTGGACTTGAACTTGAAAAATGGTGTACTGACATCTTTCAACGTTTTAAACAACATTCCTTCTGATGTTCATTCATGTTTATTTGATGCTATAAATGAACTAGCAGGAAGAGATGATCGGTTCACGAGCCGCTTGAGCTGAGGAGCTACAGCGATCTGTCACGACACATTAAAGAGACACAAAACGCTTTTATTGTTCGAATTTCTTTATAAAATTACACAATTTGAAAGATGGGACTTTGTTTAATATCATAAGTAACCTGCGCTGTCTTGTCTGTCGACGTGTTGTCAGTGTCCTCTTTGCTCTGCGATGTGGCGTAACAGCGCCACGGCTTGTCGGACAAAGCAACAGTAACTAAGGGGGGGGGGTCTTTGCGAAGGGTCAATTGAGCGATTCCAGTAGCTCAGCTTTGATTTCTGAAATAGGGGTGAAGGTCTTTTTCCCAGTCACCTCCAGTGTTGGGGGTAACGTGTTACAATCAGATTACTTTTTCAAGTAACTAGTAAAGTAACGCAAGTTACTTTATTGACATGTATTGACTGACAGCTCTCCTGTCCTCATGTTGAGAACATTTACTCATCTCACTCTCACAAAAACATTCAGTTTTCCTTAAAATTATGTAATGCAAATACCGGTAGTTACTTTTTTTAGGGAGTAACTCAATATTGTAATGCATTACTTTTAAAAGTAACTTTCTCAAACACTGTCACCGCAACAGCAAAAAGTGTCCCAATCCACCTGAATTCACCCCCATATGGGAATATTTTGTGAATACTCATAAATTCTTTACTCTTACACATACATTCAGTTCATTTTGTGTCCCTGCTTGATATAAATGTTGAGTTTATGTGCCTGTGAACATCACAGATCTCATATTTCAGTAAATGTTCCAGTCAGGTGATTAATAATCAACTCTCCACTTGTTTGTTGGTTTAGATCACATCATCAAGATATCCTTTATTTACAACACTGGCTCAATAATGAATGTAACACTGGAGTTCATATGTAATTCATAGAGTGATTTTGTCAATCTTCGTAACAGTTCAGTAGAAAAGGTAAAATGTGACTGACAAGGTTTTAAAAAACAGACATTAAACTAATGCAGTAAAAGGACTCTGTTATGATCTGACTAATTCAAAGAGCAGCTTTTGATCGTTATGAAGAGCACAAAGTCTGTCATTTCATTCATAGACGTGTTTCTCATCTTTAGTACTTCAATAAAATATTTGTGAGCAATGTTCCCCTAAACAATAACAGTTAGAAATCAGAGTTTGATGGCGTGAGATGCGATCTGCTGGTAGACGGATGGGGTCAGTGAGACGTACGTCCTCTCACGCTCACACAGGAAGTACAGCGGATCCGAGGTCATGCTGGGATTGAATCCGGCCTCCACCAGCCTGAACTTCAGCTGTTTAAAGGTGCCGGTCACGTCCATCGAGCTCTGGAGAGAAAACACGAATGGATATTATTTAATCAACCGCAAGCTTGAATTCTGACACGATTGAGATACAGCTGTATCATCTGACGGGGAGAACTCTACCTGAATCCGTATGAAACGAGGTCGTGCGTATCCCGGCAGGAACCTGCAGACGTGGCTGAACGTTTCGGTGCGATCGAACTCCATTCCCTCCATCAGTTTCAGTGCTGCCATTCCGATCCGACCCTCGTGACCTTCACAAACACACAGACGAACATCAGCGACGTCACACCTGAGAACGACATTCGCAGCAAATGTGGCTTCAGCAAACCTGGAACTCGAACTCCGTAGACGTTGGCCTCTTGGATGAACTCCAGCGCGCTGATGATGTCCGAGACTTCGGTGGTGGCCACGTTCTCTCCCTTCCACCTGCTCACAGATGGACATTCACATCAGCTCCACCAATCAGATTCACTTCAACAATCTGATGTCTGACAGCTGCTGAAAACACCTGAACGTGTCGCCCACTCGGTCCTGGAAGTAGATGAAGTTGTCGTGATCGATCTTCAGCAGATCGCCGCTGTTGAAATAGAGATCGCCGCTCTTGAAGACGTCACGCAGCCTCTTCTTCTCTGTTTGCGACTCGTTTTGCGCGTAACCCACGAACGGAGCGAGTCCGGTGATCCTGGACACCAGCAGCCCCGTCTGCCCTGGAAACACACGAACACAAACTGTTGTAATACTATTACTGCGAAGCTGCTTTGAAACAATAGAAATAAAGCTGACTTGACTCTGAGAGACTGTCCTCTTTGGTCAAAAATGATGGAAAAATTTTGAAATTTTTACTTTTTTTGCTTCATCAGAATGGGATGACACTTGGTGACTTGTCGCATTAGCTATGTGAACACAAAAAAAACATGGACATGATTCGGATATGTTAAAGTGTCGAAAAAATAGTCACACTTGGTTCCTTCACAGTCAAAAATTACAGTCATGGGAAATTGATGGGAAAATATGAAAAAATACGAAAACGTAGACAATATTTTGGTGGTACAAACTAAAATTCAGCCACTGCAGCAATGAAGGGGGGACACTGTAAAATGTCTGCAAAATAGAAATTTTTGTTACATTTTTATTGAATTATGTGTTATAGAATGTCCTCCTCTGTGACTAGTAAAATCAATGTGAAAACTGACTTCAAATCAACAACAACAAAAATCTAACCCATGAACAAATCTTGAAAAAAGTCTAAAACTTCCAAAACTTAATAAAAAATATAAATAATAAATATAAAATAAAAATATTTATGTCTAACAACCGCCAGAGAATTTATAAGCCACTTTAAATAGAACTCTACAGGCATCTAGTGGTTACATCATGGCATTACATGAGTTTTCTTTTTACTGCCACCAGATGGCACTAATCTACCTTCAAAAAATTGAATTTTAAATGCCTTGTCTCTGTTTAACATGGAATACTGCTTTAATTGAAAAGTAATTAAAAAATATATTAGAAAGAAATTGTGTATTATTTTCATTAGGTGAAAAATAGCTAATAAAAATTGCATAAATATTGCATAGTATCATAAAATACCCTCAATATCTTAAATAATAATCAAAAAATGTTATTGAACAAAAATATATTACATTGGTTTTTTCATGAAAAACTAAAAAGTTACATTTCAAGGCTTCGGTCACTTTTGACTCTAAACGAGGAGGAGCAGAGGGTTAAAGGAAAATATAAGAATATGATCCGAGAAACCTCCAGATCTTATTAACATCATATTTGTTCATTTGGTCAGTAAGGCTGAACCATTAAAAAATAATCTCATCTGAAGTGTTTTTCTGTGGAAGGTCAGAGGAATGGTTTGCCTCTGAAGGTGAAATCAGCTGACTCGAGTGATGATGTCAGAAGCGGTCTTGAGCCTGATTTATTTTCTTCTGCGTTTGAATAAGTTGTTTTTACTTTAATGTCATTGTTTTTACTGATATGTACTGCAGTTTGTAGTTTTGAAAGTGCTTCAAACAACGTTCTTTATATGGGACTCTAGAGGGAGTTCAAGCCTGTCATGTGTATGCACGTGACCTCTGACCTTTAGGCACCTCAACACACAGGCCTCTGGAGTTTCTGACCGGCTCGTCTCGCTCCGTGTCGTACTGAATGAGGGCGTAAGGGAACAGTTTCTGTGTGACGAGAGAAAAACAGTGAAGTTCAGCGCTTTCCGGTGCAGTCTGGCTCAGCGAGCGTCACGTGATCAGCGTCACGTGATCCCAGCGTTACAGTCTTACCTTGTGCAGCCAGCTGACCCGTCCAACGGCTCCGAGCTTCCCAGCGTAGTTCACGAATCCCAGGTTTCCCTCCGTGGAGGCGTAAAACTCTCTGACTTCAATGTGACCGAATCTCTGGAGGAATTCCCTCCATACGTCCGGCCGGAGTCCGTTCCCGATGGCCAGACGCACGCCGTGCTCTTTATCTCTCTCGCTCTGAAAACACAAACAAACAAACGACTCCACTGGAGCGAACGCTGCGTGATCATACTGATTAACGCTGATTACAGAGGGATGTAATTCCTCCACACACTCATGAGGAAACTCAAGGACTCTCGCTGGAATTTACAGTCCAGTACAGGGTGAAGCCTGAAATAAAACGTGATCTCCTCCACACATGTCGTAATGCGTTCAGGAGATCGCTTTCACCGCAGTAAAGGCCAGCGGCTATTCCGAGATCAGCGCCCTGCCCTCGCCCGCCACTCTGATTGGCCGACAGCTGCGTCACATGAGCTCATGTACTTGTCAGGATCCTGTTTCAATGACCAAAGTAAGAATTTTCATCATTTCATCAAACTTCATCGGCCAAGACACAAAACACCCAAACTGGACGTTTGATGGCGAGCGAGAGTGTGACTGTCCTGAAGTGAGCGAACGGCACTCCGGTACGCAGAATCAGAGCTATTTACAAGAACCAGCTGTGCTGGAGTCAGTTTACAGAGAGTAACAGCTGTACGATACACACACACACACACACACACTCATGCACTTCTCTCTCTCTCTCTCTCTCTCTCTCTCTCCCACACACACACACACACACACACACGTCCTCACTGAACGCACAAGCTGCCAGCACTCTAAATCTTCTCAGTGTTTCAGTCAGCTGACATAAACAAACTAATGTACGAAATCAAAGCTGACAGCTCTTGTTCTTTATGTAATATTTTAGTGTTTATTCTAAATGGTTTATCACTGCACATCATTATTGTTTTAAATTCATGTTTCTCGTGATCTTGAATCAGAATATCTTCCTCTTGCAGCATCTCTTCTCTTCTCTGATGACGAGGGCGGGGCAACCTGTCACTCACATGAGATCCACCAATAGCAAACCACAACCATCCAATCAATTCCCCACAGACAAAATCAAGCCCCGCCCTACATTTGTTCTTGTTTGAGAAGCGTTTCACTCGATATACGACACAATAGAGAAGAAAAGAGACTTCCCTTTCATGACATCTTTATCCTACTATAAACTCCCACAAACCGCTGTCAGGTCCTGCACATGATCACACTGAAGCACTTCTCCGCTGTAAGTGTGTGTTGTCAGGTGTGTGTCGATGACAGAGATCTCTGTACCTTCGGTGTGTTGCACAGATAGCGCAGAACCTCTCCGATGTACTGAATCACCGTCACCTCGTGAGTCCGACACTCGTCCCAGAACTGAGATGCGGAAAACTTGCGGCGTAATATTATAGTTGAACCTGAAATGAGAGAAACGGAGATTATTCTGATCCACATCAGCTCTGAGGCGATAATAGCATTAGGAGATCTGTGTGTTTGTGCGGCCGCCGGAGCGACTCAACCTTTAACCCGGTTAAGGAGGAATATTTGAGCGTTTCTGCTGCTTTACAGTGAGAGAGCGAGGGAATTACACACTGATCAGAAGGTCATGAAGTGCTCAACACACACCTGTCTCTACGGAGCCCATGAAGCCCACGAGGAAGCCGGCCGTGTGATACAGAGGAAGGGTCACGTAAATCACATCGGTGTCTGTTACGCCATTCGACGCCAGCACAGCGAGAGCAGCCAGCAGACGCGTCTGAGTGATCACGGCTGCTTTAGGAAGACCTGAAACACACACACACACACACACACACACTCGTCACCTACGGCCAAACACAGGCGTACTAAACACTTCACAACCTCTGCTTACACTTCATACCATCACACATGAAATACTTCTGACTCCTTCAGTTTGAAAACGAATGCTTTGCTCTGAATTTGTTTCATATTTGTGACATTGAACAGAATCGATTGGAATAATGACTCTACTGTCTTCTGTAGAGCTGAATGTGAATTTCTCTCATATTTGATGAAGTTTGCATCATTGGTTCTGTTATTTTCCTGTTTATTACTGTGAAGCTGCTCTGAATCAGTCTGTACTGTATGAAGCGCTGTAGAAATGAAGCTGACTCTGAGGGCCGTGCCGACATCAGCTTCTGTTCATTCGTTTAGAAAGACGACTGGTGGATTCACCTGTGGTTCCAGATGTGTATATGTAGACGGCGGGGGACGTGAAGGACACGTTTGCTCTGAGCATTCGAGGAACGTCTGCGTCGGAGGATTCCTGCGCTGCTCTGGTCAGACTCCTCATGCGTGATGATTCCAGCTCTTCAGCCATGATGAAGATGCTCACGTCCTCCTGCTGGAGATCTTCACTCACCTCCTCGACGGCTCGCCGCAGCACTGAGACCACAACAAACCCAACAATCACTTCATCAGAGCGGACCCGGATTCAAGGATGGCTCTTATTTACACACCCTTTGGTAAATAAAGTCATAGTTTCTATTTAAACAGATACTGTATGTCTTTTTGTATTATTTATTTTGGCAGTAACTTGGTTTTGTGGTCTTTATTTCCCAATGGCACACATATTATAGCTAAGAACTTCCCAGCTTAACAAAAATATGTTCTAAAAACGTTTTTCTAACATTCTCCCTAAGGGGCTGTTTACCTAACAGCATTTTCAACTAAAAACAGAAAGCTTTTTATGCGTTTTGGTTGTTAATTTACACAACAGCATTTTGGGGGCCTGAAAACGTAAACTTTTGAAATTTAATTTTTGAAAACAGTGTCTCCGTGTAAACTACAAAAATGTGAATTTGTGAAAATGGTGTCATCATATGCATGCGTATTACGTGTTCAGTCTATAGGCATGTAGTGTTTCTTTACATAGTGACATCGCCATCTACTGGCCTGGCATGAATAATACAGCATTTTTGTCGTTTTCATGGATGTGTGTGAACGGGATCGTTTTGACAATGTCTGTATGCGAAGAAAAAACGTTTCTGTTTTTAATACATTGTTGTGTGTGAACGTACCGCAAGTTATGAAAACTTTATTTCTGAATGTTCAAAACGTCTTTTTTTTTTTAAATTTTAAATTTTTTAATTTCAATTTTACGTTACTTTTGAATGTTCTCTGAACGTTCTGAAACAAGTGGGAACATTTAAAAATGTTAGACAAACATCAAAATAAAACGTTTCCGCAAAAATGTTGCATGATGTAATGTAGCCTATAAAAAATATTTTTGTGCTAACATTTTGAGAACATTATTAAATACCAAATAACATTGAACGAACATTCTATTAACGTTACTGAAACAACGATTGTTCCTAACTTTGAGAGAATGTTCGTTCTGTTCGCTGGATTCTATTGCTCCTAATTTAATAGTTTAATTTCAGAATGTTCATTTAGGCCGAACTATTCCTTTAAATTAATACTTATTCCTTTATTCTAACCCAAGCTGTTTTCTGTCATTTTTAAAGTGAATACCAGCATTTTTTCATCTCTTTATGAGCCACTTTTCTAAAAGAGTGTTTCCCCACATAATGCACTGTTTGTTTCTCACCTTCTGACGCGATCAGGACTTTGGCGTCGCGGCAGCAGCGGAAGCTCGTGATCAAACTCCTCGCGCGGATGCTGCTGTTGAGGAGCGCGCATGCGCAGCCGAGTTTGGCCAGCGCGAGCCAGCAGAAGATGAACGCGGGCTCGTTCAGCATGAACAGAACCGCCGTGTCTCCCGGTTTCAGAACCGACGCGGCCCGTAACGCGTTCGCTATTCTGTTGCTCTCTCTGTCTGCGTCTTTAAACGAGTATCTTTCGTTCTCGAAAACAACGAAGGACTTGTTCGGCCGCGCTTCAACCTGTTCTAAAAATCTGTCCAGAGCGAGAAACAGAGGTCGCCTTCTTCTGCGGGAAACGAATTTGAGTAAAATCCGCAACAGCACTGTGTGATAAACAAAGTCTGTCCAGAAATACGGGAAAAACAGCCTGAGAATCAGAGGACAGATGATCAGTCCGCCCAGGAGGACTGAAAGAAGGAACATGTTTGATGTGGAGATGCGAGAGTTTAACAAACACAGTCAGTTCAGTTTGAGCTGAAGAATGAAGTATTTCTGCTGAAGGCGGAGCGAGACGCGATTATGAACACGGTTTAAAGTCTCCTTCAGCTCAGAGCTGTGTGTGTGAGGATGGGAATCGGAAACATCATATCCTGTCTTTTTAGTAAACTTAAGAAAAATAAAGTTTTTCCCAAATTTAAATAAGTTTATGGAGTATAGCTCTGGTTCCAGTTTTGATTCCTTTTGTGATCCATTTGCTGCCATCATGAGTATTTTGCAAAATGATTTTATAATGTCTGAATGCTCCTACTCAATCCACATCAAAATGGCTGAACAATGTCTGGATTCGTTAAAAGTAAAGCGTCTGAACTGAAGCAGATATTTAGTGTGCATGATGACACACACTCTTTATTTGGTTTTATGGAAGCAGGTTGTGAGAGGTGGTTCAGTGCCAGACCTGCGCTGGGTTCACAGAACTGTTGCATCATTTCCAGAGCGTTCTGAACGTGTCGAGACCAGCGTCGCTATCAGTTCCTCGAGCCGCTCCTGATAGCAGCTGTTTTACTCCAGCTGATAAATCAAACTCGGCGACCTCTCGCTATCAAAACACAGGCTGCTCTCATTCAGCAAATAATTGTGACATCTCGGTCACAGCAGATGGCTGAATGAGTGGAAAGACATATTTACAGAGTCCTGATTCCCAGCATGCACTGCAGCAACGAGTCCTGTGGGCCAATGGTGCGTTTGAAGTACGGCCGTGGAAAGGACTGGATGTGAACTTCTCAAGGTTACAGTGATAGCAGAGAGAAGGAAGGAGCCACGAACTGATAACGTCCTGCTGCACTCTTTTGTTTATGTAAAGAAAATGGCTGACCTCGATCTCTTGAGTTATCAAACACATTTAACAGTAAAGCATCCCGAACACATCAAGCATGATTCCCTTTTGCTTATGAAGCTACTCGTATGTTAGACGGAAACCTGCTCTTGCAACTAAACAGTCACTTTCAGTCATTTTCCTGCTGAATAATACTAATGTAGTAGAATTGGAACAGTTCAATATTTCAAGAAGATGAATACTAAATCAGTCGAGCATATCTGGGTGACCTACTTCTGGAGTGTTTGTGGCGCAATGACTAGCAGTCGTATTATTGGAAACACAATTGAAACATACAGGCATGCAACTATTTAATTAAAGTAGATCTGAACTGAAAGCTTGAACTGTTCAAAACAAACACTCAAAAAAAAAAACACTGGGTTAAAAACAATCCAATCTGGGTTGTTTTCAACCCAAGGGCTGGGTAAATATAGGAACTACCCAAACACGTCTGACCCGGGATCTGGGTAACACAAAATCTACCCAAACGCCGGGTTGTTACGTCTGACCCGGGATCTGGGTAACACAAAATCTACCCAAACGCCGGGTTGTTACGTCTGATCCCGGGATCTGGGTAACACAAAAACTACCCAAACGCCGGGTTGTTACGTCTGACCCGGGATCTGGGTAACACAAAAACTACCCAAACGCCGGGTTGTTACGTCTGACCCGGGATCTGGGTAACACAAAAACTACCCAAACGCCGGGTTGTTACGTCTGACCCGGGATCTGGGTAACACAAAAACTACCCAAACGCCGGGTTGTTACGTCTGACCCGGGATCTGGGTAACACAAAATCTACCCAAACGCCGGGTTGTTACGTCTGATCCCGGGATCTGGGTAACACAAAAACTACCCAAACGCCGGGTTGTTACGTCTGACCCGGGATCTGGGTAACACAAAAACTACCCAAACGCCGGGTTGTTACGTCTGACCCGGGATCTGGGTAACACAAAAACTACCCAAACGCCGGGTTGTTACGTCTGACCCGGGATCTGGGTAACACAAAAACTACCCAAACGCCGGGTTGTTACGTCTGATCCCGGGATCTGGGTAACACAAAAACTACCCAAACGCCGGGTTGTTACGTCTGACCCGGGATCTGGGTAACACAAAATCTACCCAAACGCCGGGTTGTTACGTCTGACCCGGGATCTGGGTAACACAAAAACTACCCAAACGCCGGGTTGTTACGTCTGACCCGGGATCTGGGTAACACAAAATCTACCCAAACGCCGGGGTGTTACGTCTGACCCGGGATCTGGGTAACACAAAAACTACCCAAACGCCGGGTTGTTACGTCTGACCCGGGATCTGGGTAACACAAAATCTACCCAAACGCCGGGTTGTTACGTCTGACCCGGGATCTGGGTAACACAAAATCTACCCAAACGCCGGGTTGTTACGTCTGATCCCGGGATCTGGGTAACACAAAATCTACCCAAACGCCGGGTTGTTACGTCTGACCCGGGATCTGGGTAACACAAAATCTACCCAAACGCCGGGTTGTTACGTCTGATCCCGGGATCTGGGTAACACAAAATCTACCCAAACGCCGGGTTGTTACGTCTGACCCGGGATCTGGGTAACACAAAAACTACCCAAACGCCGGGTTGTTACGTCTGACCCGGGATCTGGGTAACACAAAAACTACCCAAACGCCGGGTTGTTACATCTGACCCAGGATCTGATTAAAACAAAAAATCAAAAGGCTCAACCCAGGACTTGGGTAGAAAAAATAACCCAAGATTTCTTAGAGTGTATGTTAGCACTGTTGTAATGTTTCTCTGCTCTTTTGAATTCAGTCTTCCTTCTGTTGTCTAGGATTTACAGCTGGTGGACGTCAGAATTCCCTCAGTTTGTTTTAAAGTAGTTCTACATCTAATAATAAAGCAATTATTGGTCAAAGATGAACTCTGCCCAGTGCTGAAGACTGAAGCTAGTCCAGGGTGCAGTTCAATACACACCTCCACCCAATCAGCCAAGGACTTTTGATCTCTACTGAATGGTTTGCATTTATTCTTTTCTGGAGTGTTCTCCATATAACAAAAAAACTGATTTCAGATACTGTTATTACTTTTGTGTCTCAGTGCTCTCATGCTTTTCATTGTGGAAGAACCATGCTCTAGTTTTACTTCTTTTGTACCACAAATGTTAGGGAAAATCCATTGATTCCATTGATCTGTTGCCTTCTCTCTATCTTGTTTTTGTCTCGATGTTTGTTAAATAATATTCTACCTGTTGTCTACCACATCAGCTTTCTGCTTGTCTAGCTTTTCTTACACTCTAAAAATGCTGGGCTAAAAACAACCCAAGTGATTGGGTTAAATGTTTGCCCAACCTGCTGGGTAGATTTATTTAACTCAACTATTGTTTAAATATTACTGTATTGCTTAAAATGAACCCAAACTATGTTGGAAATGAACATATAACAGTTCAATAAAAACTTCCAGAATCTTGATCACGTGATCACGTAGATCTCGGAATCCTTGCACTTTGGTGAATCACCATTATTCCATGCAAATTTTCATAATGCTTTGCCAAATGACACCTGCAGTAATTTTGGTTACCAAATATATTCTATTATGTGTAGAGATAAACAAGGTAATAAGATGTCGTTCCACACAAAACCACAGTGCTAAATACAAAACATCATGAGAACAAAATTGTAGTGCAAAAGGAAATAATAATAATAAAAAAATAAAACAATGATGAACTGAATGTTGTGGGGACTTTTCCACAGGTTTGCAAGTTGCGTGTTTTATGAGCAAATATCATCGTATGTAATCATTGAAACAATGTTAAGTCAGTGTTGATGCGTCAACACAATTGAATTAACGTTAGAAAGTGATGTTGCTTCAGTATCACTCTTGCACCCTCACATGATGTTGAATTAATATATCAATAATATCACAGATGCTGGATCAACACTGAAATAAATAAAAAAAGTCTTTGGTAATATTGTTTGATCAATGTTACAATGTGATGTTGATTCTAAGTGTTGAAAACACATCTGAAATGTAATGAAAACATAAAACAGTGTCGCCATCTGATGTAACAAGTTAATGTTTAAACAACATTAATATTTCAACTACACTTCAGTGGTGCGTCAGCAAATTCCTGACCATTTCAAAGTTTGGGGAAAACCTTTTAAAATATAAATGACACATTTGACAGTCAATTTATTTTATTTAATAGTTTAACACAATCAATAACAAAAAGATATAAAATATTATTCTTTTAATAAAGGGGGGGGAGGGGGGGGGGAGTAGCCTACATTTAATCAGTCAGTTTCAGTTGTGCATTCTCATTCGTTTCTTTTTGTTATTTTTAGTTTGATATCTTGAGGAGACCTTTAAAGGCCTATATTAAAGTAAAAATTATTATTATTATTATTATTATTATTATTATTATACAGCAGCTGATTACAGTAATTACAGTAGCTCATATAATCATGGCATTTGTGGCTCGAGCGTCACTTTAATCCATTTCAGACGCGATAAGAATGTGCTGCTGTCAGGATCTTCTGCTGCTGCAGTTTCTCACATGTCACGTTGCTACAAGAATCTCACTCGGCGACCCTTGCCATCTGCCGCGCGCACTATAAAAGCGCGTCCCCGAGGAGCTTCTCTTACTTTCCCGGATCAGAAGTGCTGCATGTCTGAGAGCTTCAGTCCAGAACCAGAACCAGAACAACATGCTGCGGGTCAGATGCCTGAGAGGAGGAAGCCGCGGAGCAGAAGCCGCACATCTCATCGGCGCTATGGTGAATATTGCACGATTATGCGCGTCATTATAGAGACCGAGAACTGGACCGGATCACGATCAGAATCCGAATCAGAGCTTTATTGGTGTGCACACACAAGGAGTTTTCTTGCAATGGATCTTCCAGTGCACACATATAAATACAACAACAATAAAGGTAAAGAATAAAACATGAAAAAGTATGAAGACACCGTTGGGTTAAATAAAAATAGACATATTTATAGATTATGAACATATTTACAGTAGCATAAGATGACATTCTTATGTATTGCATTTGCAAAAAACACATTTATAACGGTCCAGAACAATAAATATGAAAAGCACAATCACGATATAAGTGATGGTCAGTGTTAAATCACTAATTAACTGCATTAGTTATTCATCTCACTGTAATTTACTGTCTAAATCATATTCAATGTTGCATCAGCTGAGACATCATGTGTTCCGGATGATTGACAGCACAGCTGGAGGATCCTCTTCTCTTCACTGACTCTAGGAACTTCAGCAGATCTGTTTCATGAGTTCAGTGTAGATCAGACCTGACTGTATCAGACCCGGTTATCGCGCGCGTTGTGCAACAGGACACGTGTCAGAGCTGCGATCCCCTTCATTCATAAGCGACTGTTATCGAGTCATTCATGCAGTGTGCCAATTTAAACCTACCGCTTTCTGAAGGAACTACATGTATGTATGTATGTATGAGAGAGAGAGAGAAATATATCCCGGTGATTATTGAGGTTCTGTTCTTGTGTGTTCCGCAGGTGGGGCGCGCGGTGTCGGGATGGGTGTCGCGCGCGTTCCGCAGCACCTCGAGCTCCGCCGCAGCGCAGCTCCCGCTCACGGTGGACGAGCCGGTTACTGATCACGCGCCCGAGGAGTGCCCCGTGTGCGCGTACAATGAGTGGGACCCGCTCGAGGAAGTGATTGTCGGGCGAGCCGAGAACGCCTGCGTGCCCCCGTTCACCGTGGAGGTCAAGGTACGAATCTCACCTGTGTCGGTCCCGTGTTCACATCACTGATACAGCAGCTGCTTCAGCACATGAGGTCCAGTTTAATGTCACTGATATTTCTCAGGGTCTCCAAACATGACAGAACATGTACAATAAATATACTGTACTGGTCAAAAGTGCTGGAATCTCGGTCAGGTGGAAGCAGCCGATCGGATTGTACTGTATACTATAATATTTTCTTGTTACTCAAAAAATACTAGGATAAATGTCTAAAGCCCATCTTTTGTTGCTGATAACAGGACATAAATATAAACAGAACACAGTGTAAATGTGACCCTGGACCACAAAACCAGTCAATTTTTTGAAATTGAGATTTATTCATCATCTGAAAGCTGAATAAATAAGCTTTCTATTTATGTATGGTTTGTTAGTACTGGACAATATTTGGCCGAGATACAACTATTTGAAAATCTGGAATCTAAGGGTGCAAAAATATCAAAATATTGAGAAAATCACCTTTAAAGTTGTCTAAATGAAGTCCTTAGCAATGGATATTACTCACAAAAATACATTTTTGATATATTTACGGTTGGAAATTTACAAAATATCTTCATGGAACATGATCTTTACTTAATATCCTAATGATGTTTGGCATAAAAGAAAAAGTAATAATTTTGACCCATACAGTGTATTGTTGGATATCTCTACAAATATACCGGTGCGACTTATGACTGGTTTTGTGTAGAACATGTTCATCACACCTCAAAACTGACTGTTTATTGGTACTGTGTGTGTGTGTGTGTGTGTGTGTGTGTGTGTGTGTGTGTGTGTGTGTGTGTGTGTGTGTGTGTGTGTCCAGGCCAACACCTATGAGAAATACTGGCCCTTCTACCAGCAGTACGGCGGACAGACATTCCCGAAGGACCACGTGAAGAAAGCAGTTGCTGAAATCGAGGAAATGTGCAATATTCTGCAGCACGAGGGTGTTACAGTGAGACGACCGGAACCGATCGACTGGTCATTAGAGTACAAAACCCCTGACTTCACCTCCACAGGTGACCGCACTTATATATATATTTGAGGAACGGGTTCTGACGTCGTGCTCGTACTGACAGACTCGCTCTGTTTGCGCAGGCATGTACGCAGCCATGCCGAGAGACATCCTGATCGTGGTGGGAAACGAGATCATCGAGGCTCCGATGGCCTGGAGGGCCCGGTTCTTCGAGTACCGCGCGTATCGGCCCCTCATTAAGGAGTACTTCAGGCGGGGAGCCAAGTGGACCACTGCACCCAAACCCACCATGAGTGACGAGCTGTACGATCAGGTGACCATCAGAGGCGTGTGGACAGATGTGTGTCACTGCTCAAACAGCCCTTCACAGTGTGTGTGTGTGTGTGTGTGTGTGTGTGTGTGTGTGTGTGTGTGCAGGACTACCCCATTCGCACAGTGGAGGACAGACACAAGCTGGCGGCTCAGGGGAAGTTCGTCACCACAGAGTTCGAGCCGTGTTTCGACGCTGCAGACTTCATCAGGGCCGGCACTGACATTTTTGTACAGAGGAGTCAGGTGACCTCCCGTCGCTCCGTCACACACTACACTCTTACACATAAAAAGGTTCCAAAAGGGCGTTTTCCATTAAAAAACTATTTTTGGCTCTTTCAGTCAACAGTTCTGTAAAAGAACCGTCTTTTTTGTAGCGTAAGAATATTTTAATAATTTTGTAGTGTAATAATCATTTTAATAAAATAGAATATTTTATAAAATATTAAATAAATAAGTAAATTAGATTAAAAATAAATGAATACAAAATCTGATTAAAATAAAAAATTTCATTAGTTAAAAAGATTAAAATAAATACCAGTTTTGGTTAATATACACAAGTAAAAAATGTAAAAAATGACAATAAATAAAAAAATAAATAATGCTTTTAACATGGCATTAATAAAGAAAAAATAAAATAATGAAACTTAGAAATGTAACAAATTTTAGATTCATTCAGTGTATTAATTGGGTGTTTAGAAACGATAGAACTCCTCCAGCTCTTCTCATTTTCACACACAGGTTACAAACTTCATGGGCATCGAGTGGATGAGACGTCACCTCTCCCCCACCTACAAGATTCACATCATCTCCTTCAAAGATCCCAACCCCATGCACATCGACGCCACCTTCAACATCATCGGGCCGGGACTGGTGCTGTCCAACCCCGATCGGCCCTGCCGGCAGGTTAGTCATGTGATTCCTCAGGATGTGATGTGTGGAGCCGTGCTGCCACCTAGTGTTGATCTGTAGGAAGTTCCGCTCTGAGACTCTCATGATGAATCTCTCCTTCAGATCGACATGTTCAAGAAAGCCGGCTGGACTGTGGTGACCCCTCCGACTCCTCTTATTCCAGACAGTGAGTTATTGTCTTGTGTTTGTGAGGATGAGGAACAAGAACAGCCTTCCATCATATCAGAGCACTCGAGCACCGCCCAATCATCAAGTCTCTTTGAGCACAAGCATCTGTTTTCTAAATGCATGTTATAGATCTTATAGAGATCAATTCATCCATGTTCCTTTTTTAAAAATGTTTGGGGTCGTAAGCGTATTCTCCAGATTCTCCAGTCATTTAGTGCTCTTAAACCTCACGTTCGTCCACCGCCACTTTTGAGTGCCACGCCCACATCTCAACATCCAATCAACAGCAGACGCACAGAACCCCGCCCTGCAACCTCTTGTAAACAGCACACGACTGATCTTATCTTACAGATCCATAAAGATATATTCAAATTTTAGACAGGTAATCAAATGACAACATGGAAATGAACAATTTGAATAAAAATGAAAACAATGGTGTGCTTTCCCCGAGTCAGAGAATCAGTACTTTAATACAATCTGTATTTCATAGTCTAAAATATGAGCGTTTGTTCTCAGATCATCCGTTGTGGATGTCGTCCAAATGGCTGTCCATGAACGTCTTGATGCTGGATGAGAAACGTGTGATGGTGGACGCTAATGAGATGACCATACAGAAAATGTTTGAAAATCTCGGTAAGAACGCTGTTTCTAGCTCTTCTGGAGCTTCAGGTCTGAACCACGCAACCAGTGCTGGGGATAGTTACTTTAAAAAGTAATCCGTTACAATATATTACTCCCTAAAATGTAACTAATTATGTTACAAATGGGGAAATCCCTAGAGCTACGTACGCCATATAAACGATCTCAACATTATATTACCTACTGTACAGCTCGTTTATTGAAAGATAAAAGTGATGCTTTTTGCTGCTTTTGTACTTCTTGTCTGTTTGCGCACGCATAAGTGTGCATGTCTAAATGACAATGTTATATAGAGAAGAGATTTTTATTCGGTAATGTTGAAGTAAATTAAACTTAAAAGTTTTAAAAGCATTACTTTTTAAAAAAGTAACTCAAGTATTAATGTGTATATTTATAAAGTAATGCGTTACTTTATATCTAAAAAGTAATCTGATTATTTAATTCATGTTACTTGTAATGAGTAACTTTAAAAGTTACATCAAAAAAGTAATTTGATTACACAATGCATGTTACTTGTAATGTGTTTTTACTTGTTAACGCATTACTTTACACGTTACATCAAAAAGTAATCTGGTTACATAAGGCGTAACTTTGCGTAATCAGATTACTTTTTGATGTAACGCGTGTTACTTGTAATGTGTTTCCCTCGACACGATGCAACATTGATGTATGTGTGATTGACCGGTCTGTCTGTGACTCCCGCAGGTATCAACACTATCAAAGTCAACATCCGCCACGCCAACTCCCTGGGCGGAGGCTTTCACTGCTGGACGACGGACGTGCGCCGTCGCGGATCCCTGCAGTCTTACTTCCTCTAGCCTGCCAGAGACTCGCAGTTCTTATTGAGCTCAGATTCGAGCACCGTCTGCATGCTTTGATTGCGCTGTGCATGTCAGGGCTTTTGCAAATGCCACAGATGAACGTGATGAATAGAAACCTCAGTGATCTCAATAACAACTGCATTTCTGGCCGGCTGTTGTAGTAATGACTCCAGTGACGCAGGCAGAGCCCCCCCCCCACCACAGAAGAAGAGTTTCTACCTCCTATTTACCAAAAACAGAAAACATATTTTGAATTGTAATGACTTCTTATATCATGCATTTTAATGATTTTTTTTTTTACCCTACATGTGATGTGACAAGTGTTGATTTGTAACTCAGGTATTTTTGTAGCCATATTTCAGCTATTTTGTAAGAATTTCATGAAAATGTAAATATCTATATGCATATGCATTATCTTAGTGCGCATATACTCTTCCCTTCACTAAAGTGTTTTATAGCATCTGCCTCTGATGTCATTCACAATAGCAGGAGTCAGGAACGCTACGCTACCGCTTATACATACAACGTGTTTGCAACGTTCAGAGAACGTTTGGCTGATCGTTTTGCGTTGTGTTTGTGCTTTGATTCTCTAGTTTAACTTGCTGGGTGAGATTGCTCTTTTATCAACACATGATTCTGTGTCAGGTCAAACTAAATCCAATAAAGAAACACTTGGAAATCAGTGTGACTGAATTAGTTTTCCATTTTGTGCTTCTGTTTATGATGATCAAATGAACCATAACTAGATGAGGAAGGGAAAGAAGTAACAACTCACTGCACACATTATGTACAAATTTATCAAACGTTTTCAGAATAAATTATACTAATCAACTAATTTAGTTCCAGACTTTTATTTGTTATATTTGATAACAAAGCTTTGATTTTGCACCAAATAATGATTACAAAATGGGAAGATCAATTTGTTGAAAAATGCTTAGCTAAATAAAGTAACGCAATTTATTAAAAAAATATAGATATATATATGTGGCTTTCTTCTAAAATGACAAGTTCAGAACAACTGCATTTTTACTCCATCCGCGGCGCGCTTTTAAAGTTCCCTCCGCGCGCGAGCTCCTCCCCTCCGCGCGCACGCCGCCGTTCGTTGGCCCGACGCAGCTCATTTGCATTGACGTCATTCGAGGCTGTAGGTCAATCCGTGCGCGTGCTTTTATTGGATCTGCTGCTGTCACATTCGCGCCGCTGATGTTCTCAACGCGCGTTATTCTTCGTCATGAAACTCGCGACGCGCAAACGCCTTTCTTTCCGTCTTCTGGCAGCCGCGCGTCCCCTTTTTTCGTCCGTCTGAGGCAGAATCGTAGGCCCGTGATTGACAGCTGCTGTTTAAGTCAGGTTCCGCGAGGTCCGCGTTGACGCGCCGCTCCGGAGTTTCATCTAACGGCCCGTTTGATGTCATAAATGCCGGATCGCGCGTTCCGCGGCAGATTTCAGCCTGTTGATGGGGAGCGAAATCAACACGCCGGCTCGTTCCCAATGACTGCGGCTGAAAGAGAGGCCGTGCGGACCCGTCGGGTGTGTTTGGCGCCTGTCGAAGGAGAATAAACGCTCGAACGCGCCGCACAAATGGACGAAACCGTCGCGTGAATCGAGCCGGAGCCTGAAATCCGCCAGAAAAGAGGAGAAGTTCATGCGCGCACGCTGAGGATGAGGAGTAACGCGCGCGAGTGACGCGCAGAGGGGCTGAGGAGCAACATGAGCAGAGTTTCTATTTGATCATCGATAGATCTGATCGATCCGATCGTCTTGATGATCTGAGAGAGAATCCTTCCTATTAGCGCAGTACGAGAGGAGCGTCGCGCGGGTGAATGATGGGCTGCGCCTCCAGCATCCACATCTCCGATCGGGTGGTTTATCACAGCGGGAAAGAGTCGGAGGACTCGCACTCTCCGCCGCAGAACTGCGCTCAGCAGCCGGGCCACATCAAACCCAACGCCCGTCAGGTGAGTGTGTGAGTGTGAGTGTCCACATCCAGCATCCCTGAGCCGAGTGTGTGTGTGTGTGCCTGAAGTCAGATCCACTGGGAACGGATAGTTCACCCAGAAACCGTCATTTAGTCTCCCCAAACTTACTTTCTTCACAAAAAAGGATAAAGGAGCTGGAATCAGAAGAAGCTGCAGAAGGAGCTGGAATCATAAATCACAGTCTGCTTTCTCCGTGGAGTTTGTGTTTCTTGCCACTTTCATCTTGGCCTTGTTTAGTTGGGGTTCAAAAGACACTTTCAGTATTTTTATCAGATGAGAACAAAACTTGATCTGAATAATGACACTATTATCTTCTGTACAGCTGAATTTTTCTCTCATTCCATGAAGTTTGCATCTCTGGTTATTTCCCAGTGTCATAGTGAGTGTTTAGTGCACTTGTTTGTTATAGTACCAGATGGTAATAATTTGATACATTAATGCTGATCATATTCATGCACTTCAAAGAATATCATGCTTGTGTCAGGTTTAAAAACAAGACATGGGATTAGATGTAGTACGTGTTAATTTTTGATAATGCAGCAGAATGTGACGAATCTGCCAGAATGTCAAATCTGAGGAGTAGCTTGGACTAAATGACTAGATATGCACACTACAGACAGTACGCTAGTATGCAGGAGTTTAGGGCGAGTGTGTTGAACTGGTTTTGATCTGATAATATTCACAGTTTTCTCTTTAATTTCTTCAGTATCAGGATCACCGATCATTATCACCTTTCGTTCGGTCTGTTAAGCACAGCACACTCAACTCTTTATTATATTATTACTTTATTCATTTTTTATTTATATTTTATATATTTTTCACATCCGTTTTCTAAATGCGTGTTATAGAGCTTATTGTGAACGATTCATCCATGCATCCATTTCATTGTTTAATTTGACCTCGTGATGTTTAATCAGAATGTTGTAATGTCAGATGAAACGACAGACTTCTGTCTGATGATGTATGCAGGGCTTCTCCAATCATTTCATCCCCTTAAACTCCGCCCCTCTGCAATCCACTGCAGACTAACATTCAGATCCGCCTCAGTTTTTGAGTGCCACGCCCATATCTCAACATCAAATCAACAAACGATGAATAGAACCAAGCCCCGCCCTGTTTTCTTTTCAGTAATCCGTTACACTCTGCTGTACGTCAAAATACAGAAAAAAAGACTTGTGTTACATCTCGGCTTAAAGGGTTACTTCACCCACAAATGAAAAAGGTCATGTACTCGCCCTCATGACGTTCTAAACCTGTAAGACTTTCATTCATCTTCGAAACACAAATGAAGGTATTTTAATGAAATCTGAGAGCTTTGTTTCCTTCCATTGACAGCTACGCAACTACTACTTTGTCAATTCAAAAAGTTCTTAAAGAGATTGTAAAACTATTTCATATGAATCGAGCAGTTTAATTCAGTTTTCTGAAGAGACACAGTTGCTTTATGATGAACAGATTGAATTTAGGCTTTTACTCACATATAAACATTGACCAGGAAACAAACAGAAGCTCAAACGTGCTGCGTAACACCAGAATGAACCTCATTGGTTCTTGCTGATGCTCAAACGTGCTGCGTAACACCAGAATGAACCTCATTGGTTCTTGCTGAAGCTCAAACGTGCTGCGTAACACCAGAATGAACCTCATTGGTTCTTGCTGATGCTCAAACGTGCTGCGTAACACCAGAATGAACCTCATTGGTTCTTGCTGAAGCTCAAACGTGCTGCGTAACACCAGAATGAACCTCATTGGTTCTTATGAAACTCAAACGTGCTGGTTAACATGAGAATGAACCTCATTGGTTCTTGCTGATGCTCAAACGTGCTGCGTAACACCAGAATGAACCTCATTGGTTCTTGCTGAAGCTCAAACGTGCTGCGTAACACCAGAATGAACCTCATTGGTTCTTGCTGATGCTCAAACGTGCTGCGTAACACCAGAATGAACCTCATTGGTTCTTGCTGAAGCTCAAACGTGCTGCGTAACACCAGAATGAACCTCATTGGTTCTTATGAAACTCAAACGTGCTGGTTAACATGAGAATGAAACTCATTGGTTCTTATGAAACTCAAACGTGCTGCGTAACACGAGAATGAACGTCACTGGTTCTTGTGAAGCTCAAGCGTGCTGCGTAACACGATAATGAACCTCATTGGTTCTTGCTGAAGCTCAAACGTGCTGCGTAACACCAGAATGAACCTCATTGGTTCTTGCTGAAGCTCAAACGTGCTGCGTAACACCAGAATGAACCTCACTGGTTCTTGCTGAAGCTCAAACGTGCTGCGTAACACCAGAATGAACCTCATTGGTTCTTGCTGAAGCTCAAACGTGCTGCGTAACACCAGAATGAACCTCATTGGTTCTTATGAAACTCAAACGTGCTGCGTAACACGAGAATGAACGTCACTGGTTCTTGTGAAGCTCAAGCGTGCTGCGTAACACGATAATGAACCTCATTGGTTCTTGCTGAAGCTCAAACGTGCTGCATAACACGAGAATGAACCTCATTGGTTCTTGCTGAAGCTCAAACGTGCTGTGTAACACCAGAATGAACCTCATTGGTTCTTGCTGAAGCTCAAACGTGCTGTGTAACACCAGAATGAACCTCATTGGTTCTTGCTGAAGCTCAAACGTGCTGCGTAACACCAGAATGAACCTCATTGGTTCTTGCTGAAGCTCAAACGTGCTGTGTAACACCAGAATGAACCTCATTGGTTCTTGCTGAAGCTCAAACGTGCTGCGTAACACCAGAATGAACCTCATTGGTTCTTATGAAACTCAAACGTGCTGCGTAACACGAGAATGAACGTCACTGGTTCTTGTGAAGCTCAAGCGTGCTGCGTAACACGATAATGAACCTCATTGGTTCTTGCTGAAGCTCAAACGTGCTGCGTAACACGAGAATGAACCTCATTGGTTCTTGCTGAAGCTCAAACGTGCTGCGTAACACCAGAATGAACCTCATTGGTTCTTATGAAACTCAAACGTGCTGCGTAACACGAGAATGAACGTCACTGGTTCTTGTGAAGCTCAAGCGTGCTGCGTAACACGATAATGAACCTCATTGGTTCTTGCTGAAGCTCAAACGTGCTGCGTAACACGAGAATGAACCTCATTGGTTCTTGTTGAAGCTCAAACGTGCTGCGTAACACGAGAATGAACCTCATTGGTTCTTGCTGAAGCTCAAACGTGCTGTGTAACACCAGAATGAACCTCATTGGTTCTTGCTGAAGCTCAAACGTGCTGCGTAACACGAGAATGAACCTCATTGGTTCTTGCTGAAGCTCAAACGTGCTGTGTAACACCAGAATGAACCTCGTTGGTTCTTGCTGAAGCTCAAACGTGCTGCGTAACACGAGAATGAACCTCATTGGTTCTTGCTGAAGCTCAAGCGTGCTGCGTAACACGAGAATGAACCTCGTTGGTTCTTGCTGAAGCTCAAACGTGCTGCGTAACACGAGAATGAACCTCGTTGGTTCTTGCTGAAGCTCAAACGTGCTGCGTAACACGAGAATGAACCTCATTGGTTCTTGCTGAAGCTCAAACGTGCTGCGTAACACGAGAATGAACCTCATTGGTTCTTGCTGAAGCTCAAACGTGATGCATAACACGAGAACGAACCTCATTGGTTCTTGCTGAAGCTCAAACGTGCTGCGTAACACGAGAATGAACCTCATTGGTTCTTGCTGAAGCTCAAACGTGCTGCGTAACACGAGAATGAACCTCATTGGTTCTTGCTGAAGCTCAAACGTGCTGCGTAACACGAGAATGAACCTCATTGGTTCTTGAAGAAGCTCAAACGTGATGCGTAACACGAGAATGAACCTCATTGGTTCTTGCTGAAGCTCAAGCGTGCTGCGTAACACGAGAATGAACCTCGTTGGTTCTTGCTGAAGCTCAAACGTGCTGCGTAACACGAGAATGAACCTCGTTGGTTCTTGCTGAAGCTCAAACGTGCTGCGTAACACGAGAATGAACCTCGTTGGTTCTTGCTGAAGCTCAAACGTGCTGCGTAACACGAGAATGAACCTCGTTGGTTCTTGCTGAAGCTCAAACGTGCTGCGTAACACGAGAATGAACCTCATTGGTTCTTGCTGAAGCTCAAGCGTGCTGCGTAACACGAGAATGAACGTCACTGGTTCTTGTGAAGCTCAAACGTGCTGCGTAACATCAGAATGAACCTCATTGGTTCTTATGAAACTCAAACGTGCTGCGTAACACGAGAATGAACCTCATTGGTTCTTGCTGAAGCTCAAACGTGCTGCGTAACACGAGAATGAACCTCATTGGTTCTTGCTGAAGCTCAAGCGTGCTGCGTAACACCAGAATGAACCTCATTGGTTCTTGCTGAAGCTTCCATTGACTATATCTGATGTGTGAGCTGTTGAATGTTTATATGTGAATAAAAGACTAACTTCAATCTGTTCATCATATAAAGTGATCGAGTCTCTTCAGAAAACTCAATTAAACCACTCGACTCATTTGGATTAATTTTACGATCTCTTTGAGGAAAAATTGGTATTTGCGTAGCTGTCAATGGAAGGACAGAAATCTCTGATTTCAGTAAAATGTCTTCATTTGTATTTCGAAGATGAATGAAAGTCTTACGGGTTTGGAACAACATGAGGTCGAGTCACAATCATTTATCAGCTTGATGTAAGTGAAGTTTATCATTTTATAAAATGTTTTATACCATGGTCTGTCTGAATACTTGATTCTAATTGGGTGGAAGGTGTGTAATAAAACCGTATAATGCACAAGTCAATTTAATCACTTCTATTATTAGTGCACTGTTTTTATTGAAATACACACACACACACACACACACTCACAACAAAAAAGTAATAAATAAATAGAATAGGCCTAGTTATTGTCTTCGTTGTTTTTGACATATAACCTCAATAAATAAGGTTGTGACACCATAAACTATTAGCCTATCTCGTATAAATTACAAATATTGTCAAAGACAAGTAAATTGTCTGTAATAAAATAACAAATAATCAACAACAAAATACAAAAGAACAAACATACAAATAAAATAAACACTGCTTTTCATGTTTTTCAGGCAAGTCTAACAGTAATTTTTAGGTCGAAAATGAATAATCAAGGTAAAATAGCACCGCATAGTGTAGTGTTGTGTCTGAGAAGCAGCTTTCTGAACCTCAGATGTGTGCGCACAAAACCTCACACTATGAATGGAGTTCTTTCACATCTTCTTCAAAGCTTAAAAACACCTGCAAATGATGAACTTTCGTGATACAGCACTGACCGGATCGGGCGAGTGACGGTTGGGTCGTGTCCCGAGCGATGTTTACGCTGGCCGTTCAAATAAATACATTTCTTATGCACTACTTTATCTCTGTGTCTGATTCAAAGTGGGCAGAATACTAGATCTGACAAGCTGTAACTGACCACAATAATCATCGTTTTTATCCTTCCGGTCAAAGCGCGCTGCAAACATCAATAACAGCTTTAAATTGTCACTTCTGTTAAATGATCATGGTATAAGCGTGATAATCCACGGTTAGCTGTGCATCAATCCATCTGAATGCACTCCGCTTCACGTCGGGCGGTTCTGTGCCTCCACAGATAGCCGTGGATTATCCCTTACTTACTTTTGTCAAAACTTGTATTATTTTAACTGTAAAGTAGTTTAAAGCGGTTGTTTGAAATGAAGATGCAAAACGTTTTTTGTTAATAACAACGTCATGAAACGTTACGGGTGAATTCTGCACATGAATGTTGTTCTGCAGGTTTCATGTTAACTGATATTAACTGTGATTCCTCTTGAATCTACATACAGTTTGAACAGAGAAGCTTTGGCTGATTCATTTACTCATTCATCAATGAGCTGTTCTGATGTGTGTGTGTGTGTGTGTGTGTGTGTGTGTGTGTGTGTGTGTGTGTGTGTGTGTGTGTGTGTGTGTTAATCAAGGGCGCAGCAGCATCTGTGTGACTTTCTGTCCATGATAAGACTCAAGTACAAGGTCTGACGATGGTTTTCTCATGTCTCACAACATTCCTCTCTCTGTGTGTGTGTGTGTGTGTGTGTGTGTGTGTGTGTGTGTGTGTGTGTGTGTGTGTGTGTGTGTGTGTGTGTGTGTGTGTGTGTGTGTGCGCGGTGCTGATATAGGGTTAGTGGTTTATCTGGCCTTGGCTGAGGCTCCACTGTTCTGAGTTTGTAACCCTCAATACCGGATTCAGCCAGAGAGAGTGTGTGTGTGTGTGTGTGTGTGTGTGTGTGTGTGTGTGTGTGTGTGTGTGTGTGTGTGTGTGTGTGTGTGTGTTACTTAAGGCATGTCCTTAAAGTCAAATTATTTGAGATGTTTTCAATATTTTATTGCAAGCATGCAGTTGTTGTTCTGTGTCTCAATAAATGTCGATGTGAACTAGACCCTCTTTAGAAGTGTGTGTGTGTTTGTCATCAGATGATTGACAGGTGTGTGTGTGTGAGACTGACGTTTCATTTGTGCAGATCTGAACGGCACAGACAGGAAGTAATGCAGCACAGGGACGAGCCGAGCTGAGAATGTGCAATAACTGTTCTTCCTGGGGGGAAATGACGTCATCGTCATCATTCC
The DNA here is from genome assembly GCF_018812025.1 of Megalobrama amblycephala. Lineage (NCBI taxonomy): Eukaryota > Metazoa > Chordata > Actinopteri > Cypriniformes > Xenocyprididae > Megalobrama > Megalobrama amblycephala. The sequence goes on from NC_063062.1 coordinate 426,855, forward strand.
CAGCAGCCCCTGTCTCTCTCACACACGTGTGTGTTCGCTGTAGTGTGACGCCACAGCGTTTTGTACGTTTGCTACACATTTGAGCTGAGCTGTTTGTTATATTTTGAAATACAGTGATATTTCCCTCAAATTCCCTTTGTATTCTCGTTTTCTGTTTTATTTATTATTCTGGGTTTCATTTTAATGGTTTAATAATCAAAAAGCAATGAATTACTTAAACTTTTAGTTTTCTGAAATGTAATCAAATGAAAATGAGAATACTTTTATAACAATTTTTGTAATAATTTGTCAAATGCAGAGCGTCACTGTTTTTATAAATTAAAATGTGGGTGAACAAAAACTCTTGAGTGTGTGATTGCTTAAAAACAATGTTTTTATAAATAATATACATTTTTGAGAAGTGCGTTTAAAAACCGTAATAGTTTAATTCTGCTATTCTGGGTGTGTAGCAGATTGACACAGACGTCACGTCACAATAACGGTCATGAGTTCATATCAGCGTCTGAATCTGATTCTGTGCAAAACTTTTAATTTCATATCAGGGTTCTGTCTGACGGGTCGTGTGTCTTTCATCTGTTTTCCAGCGTGTGAAAGTGTGTGTGTGTGTGTGTGTGTGTGTTGCGTGTGTCAGCGGCGCTGAGAGCGGCTCGGCTTTGGCTAATCTGGATCAAGACAAAAATACCTGGAGAGAAAGAGAGCTTTTACTGAATGAGGCCTGAAGAAGAGCTTCATCACTGCTTTACACACATTCTCTGAGATACTGCTTTCTGGCATGATTTTCTTATATATATACACACACACACACACACACACACACACACACACACACACACACACACACACACACACACTATCTCTATCATTCAGACAGCATGTTTCCAGTGTGTGTGACGGTGCCGGTCGTGTGTTTGTATTATTGGTCTGTTCAAACCGAGCAGATGAGACAGGACGGACCGTTCGTGCTCTTCAAAGAGCTCAACCGAAACTAACCATAACTACAGTTGGGCCTAACTAACTGACCTGGAGTAACTTTAACCCAAACTGACTCTGATTTAAGCAAGTCAGACTAACCCAGCGCAGTGTTTGTGTTCTCTGAGCTCCTTTAGTCTGGTTATGTTGGTAAACTCTGTCGTGTGATCAGCTGTTGTTTGCCGTTGTGTCGTTCCCCGCGGTACAGAAGACGTGTTTTTCCACACATGACTGTCAGGAGAGACCAGAGGTGTAAGCGGCTCTCTGTATACCTGTGTGTGTGTGTGTGTGTGTGTGTGTGTGTGTGTGTGTGTCGTCCCCGAGCGCTGCTCCCTGAAGTGAGCCGTGAGGAAGCGTTTTGCCCTCTATATCTCTCACGCTGACGTCTGCCCTCTCAACAATGTCATCCACTTTCCTGTTATTCACTTCAGTGGAAAGCCACTGCTGCAGTGTGTGTGTGTGTGTGTGTGTGTGTGTGTGTGTGTGTGTGTGTGTGTGAGTGTGAGCAGACAGGATGCAGTGTGTAAGTCTGTGTCACTGCATGTGCTGTTGCTCTGCTAGTTTCACACTAATCCATCTGTTCACGTCTCAGGTTTTCACGCTGCAGATGATCCTGTGAGACGCTTGTAGTAGTTCAGCTCTGACCCTTCTTCACTATGACTGACCGACCAACCAAATTACAGCTAACTGGCCACATGACGCGGCCCTACAGAGAGCCTGATGGAGTCACTCTGATTGAAAGTGCAGCTTAGCTCTGTCTCCGCTCATGTTTGCTTTGAAGAGAGAGGGGAGGCGGGGCTAAGCATTAGCTGGGCCAATAGCAATGCAGCAGATGAATGAATGGAATAAAAGTTCACAAAGGAAGTTCTTGCTGTCGGACGAGCTTTAAATGGAGCGTTTGCGTGAGATGTGCGCGAGCTGATGGCGGTTTACTAATCTCATTATCTGGTGGAAACGAGGCCACAGTGTCACTGTCCATGAGCCACACACACACACACACACACACACACACACACACACACACACACACACACACACACACACACACACACACACACAGGTCTTTGTGTAACTTCACTGTAAGTGTGTGTCAGTCTTATGTAATGAATTCACAGCTGATTTGATTCTGTCTGTCACATTCATGAAACTCCAGCAGAATGAGTTTGTGTAAATCACCCATAAAGCCATTTTGACCATTTTTAAATTCATGAGTGTTTGTATTTTAATGTAAGTACAAAGAAAAAACATACGGATTGGTGCATAAAACATCCGAACGTTCTTTTAGCCAGACTGACGGCTCTGCATTTGATAACACGTTTTACCATATTAATATCAACATTAATCTGTTTAATGTGAAAATAAATTTCATTGATAAAACAATTGTTATAAAATTAAAAATTCGATTTCTTTTATCAATGTGTATTTTAATATGACTTTAAACCATTCAAGCGCAATTGTTTGAATTTGTCTCTCATACTGTATAGCGTGTGATACGGCACTGAACTCTCTCCCGCGTCGCCTTGCACTTGAACAGACGATACAAAAATATGTCAAAATATCCTCGTAAACACAGTTAGTTGTCTTTAAATGTAAACATTTGACAAAGAAAATGCATAACAGTAACTCTTAAAGTGACGGCAGCCTAATATTCCTGCTGCGTCTCAATAATAATGTTAAATGTTTGATTTATGTTTGGTTATTTATAAAGTGCAGTGTTATTTTAAATGTTTATTAGTTTCTGTACCTGAATAGCTGAAAATAAATGTATTATATTGAAATATTTTCAGTCGTATTTTAGTTCAGTTGTATTTATTTGTGCGATTGCTAATTTGTTTGCTCTTTTTTTTATTTACTGAGTGTTTAATTGTATTTAATAATGCTTGAAATATATATTAGTTAGGCTAGTTGTTTTTGCTATGGTATTTTTAAACCATGATTGGCAAACGTTCCTCATGTAAGTGTTCTTCAGCCTGTTGATTTGTGTTCATAGTATTCAGATACAAATAAATGATTGCAAAAAAGACTTAGAATAAATGAGAATGATATCAAAGTTGTGTGTTTTTTTAATTAAATTTTTTATTTATTTATTTTTTTTAACCTAATTGTAATTAGGAATTGATAAAACGGAATCAATAAGCAGAATCAGAATTGTTAACATTCACACGATACAAAACCTTAGTTAGACGAATCTTTGCTGAAGCTGCAGTGGATATTATGAGAACATTAAAGTGTTTTTGAAGTGATTAGGAGCCTTTAAAATAGCTTAAGTGCACTTTATATTCCTTCTGTCAAGTCAAGTCACCTTTATTTATATAGCGCTTTTTACAATGCAGATTGTGTCAAAGCAGCTTTACATTGATAACTGGTACATCATTTTGCTGCACAGCAGCTCTTAAATAATAGTGTCAATGCAGATCAAAGCACTGTTGAATAAATGTCAAGAATACTATTGAATATCAAATGTCAAGTGTCCCCAACTAAGCAAGCCAAAGGCGACAGCGGCCAGAAACCCAAACTCCATCAGGTGACATCAGGTGGCAAACAGGTGTTAAAATGGAGAAAAAAAAACCTTGGGAGAAACCAGGCTTAGTCGGGGGGCCAGTTCTCCTCTGGCGAACAGTGCTTTGTTACGAATCAGGTTGCTATCATAAGTCTGATAGGATCGCAACATTCAAAGTATTTATTCCAGTTCCATCCAGTTGAGGATCTTATTCATCACACCGATACGGACGGTCTGTTGAGGAACTGTGGCACTGGCTGTCGTGTTGATTTTTGTGTTCATTTAGTAGTCAACTCACCTTTATTTTTATAGCGCTTCGTACAAAACAGATTCTTTCAAAGCAGCTTTACAGTGAACAACAGGAAAATAATGATTCAACGATGCAAACGGAGTTCAGTTCGGCTTTAAAGCAGCTCTAAAAGTGTCATTGTTCAGCTGAAGTTCTGTTGTAAAGAGCATCAGTTAATTAATTCAAATCGTCTACAGTGAAAGCAGTAAGCGGTCCATATATCTGGTGTTGATCGTGGAGTAAACAATTTGTATGTACTTTCTTTGTAACAATAGCGTTCTATCCAGATTGTCTCTCTTTCATGGGGGCCAAAAATAAAAAAACAAACAAACAAAAAACGTTCAGGGCAATTGCAAAATTGTTGATGTAAATGTTCATCTGTATCACCCAACGCTGCTCTTCCATCAACTCCTCGAGTCTCTGCGGACCGCACAACCTTCACCGCGTGTGTTTCCCATCACTTTTCTCATGTTGCCTCATGATGATGATGATGATGATCTTTTGGGATGCTTTCCCACAGAGGAATGGTCTCCATGGTAACTGAGCATCATAAGGGAGGATGCTGGGATCTGTAGATTCATCAACTCTGTATCTGGTCAGATCTGTGGTTCAGGTCACTGAGTGTGTTTGTTCTCGTTTCAGAGCACGTTAACGGAGGTGCAGTTTGGACCGATGAAGCTGTATGAAGATCAACTGCAGGTACGGCTGCTCCAGCTCACATGACTCTTTATCCGTTCTCTGTAGGTTTCCCTCTAACTTCAGGGAACATGCAGAATATCCTGCTCATTATGGTGTGTGTGTGTGTGTGTGTGTGTGTGTGTGTGTGTTCTATATTGAGAGATTCATTATCGCTCATTAATTCTCCAAGCTAATTTTAGGCGGGTTGAGTGGATCAGACCCAACTCGTGTGTCCTGAGGTTTCTGGTGAGAAGAGCGTCACGTGAGCAATCACTCCATGAATCTGTTGCATCTCAGCGTGTTTGTAGAGACTCACGTGGCGTCGGGATGATTTGAAAGGCCTGTGATGTCACTGAATTTTATAACCTGTGTAGAAACTCGAGAACAAACGAGTCTGGGGTTCATGTGAGACACAGAGCGTCCTAAATCCTGAAAGTACGCAGATACACCTCTGGAAGATGCTCACAATTCAGCCACACAGCCACATTCTCCAGCCCAATGACCTCTGAACTTGATTGGCCGTGACATTCATGTGCTCAATGGACACACGTCTGTGATTGGTTATAAAGTCTTGTGGGCCGTATTTGGAGCAGCTCTTGAACTGTACCGTCAACAATAAAAATAACCGAAAAATAATGATATTCAATACTGCAAAATCTACATAGAATACTGTTAAATTATTTGTCTGAATTGTGCAGCCCTAGCGTCGGGTTAGCATTAGCGTTTGGTTAGCATTAACATAGAGTTAGCTTTAGCATTGAGTTAAGTGTTTGGGTTAGTGCTGAGGTGTTGTGCCGGTGTTGCTGAGCTTTAATTACTGTTGGACAGTGAAACAGTGATTTCCTTTTCCTGTTTTTGTCCACCCAGCTGATCCCACATTCCCTCAGAACACACATCATCACGCCGCGCATCTAAACCGTCCACACACACACACACACACACACGTGCAGCGTTTCGTTTGAGCGAGTGATTCTTTTGAGTGAATCAAATGAACATGATATTGTGCTCATGTTAATGTTATAAATGCTCACGTTTATAAATTTCTCAGCTCATTTTGTGTGTGTGTGTGTGTGTGTGTGTGTGTGTGTGTTGTAGGTACTGTTAGTGTTTGCCAAAGACGACGCTCAGAGTAACGGCTTCTGCTGGGCCTGTGAGCGCGCCGGGTTCAGGTGTAATGTGGCCCGAACGCCAGAAGCGGCGCTGGAGAGTT